>NW_008804546.1:3214527-3221917 GCF_000145635.1 Gaeumannomyces tritici R3-111a-1 | reverse complement strand
AACAAAAAAACCCCCAAAAAAGAGAGAAAAAAAACATGTGATGTGACACCCAGAGAGGCCGTGACGTGAAAAAGGCCTCCCTTCGTACCGCAGTCGGGACACGGCATGGGCGGTAGCCACTCGAACGCCGTGGTCGCAGGAAAGAGCGCCCGCGCAAAAGTCATGTTGGTATCCGTTCCGCTATGTTACCATCCAGACCAGCTCCATTGGCTTTCCCGTGTGCACCCTCCGGCTTGATATCATGCGCTTCCCGCGCCAGGCAACTTTGGTACCTGGGCCTAACTTGCTCTAGCTTTGCGGCTTGTCCTGTATGTTGTAGCCCATGCCCAGCTGCCGAGCTAGAATGCACAAAAGGTCGTGTCTCGCTTCGTCCTCGGGCACCAGCGGAGCCGGCTCGCCCTTGGGGTTTTTGTTTTTGTCGTTTTCTTTTTTCTACTTGCATGCATCGGGTAGGTCCTGCACAATGTGAAGATATGTATGCGGCTATCCTTCTTGGCTTGGCTGGTACCCGCACCATTCCCTCCCGCCCAAAAGGGAGAAAAAATAAGAACATGCGTCGTCGTCGTCGTCGTCGTCGTCGCCATCGATATCACCGGAGCCTGGACCGAGCGCGACGCTAAAGCCAGGTGCGGGTGGTCCAGCCTCCACTGCCGATCCTGGCTTGATGCCCCGAGCGTGTTTTTTTTATTACGCCCTCGTCAATGATTGGCAATCTCCCACTCCTGTTTGTCCAGCTACTTTCTCGACACTCACCTGTACTTCTTTCTGTTGGCGGAGAGCGTGAGAGAGACGCCAACTCGCTTCCCAACAAGCCCTATAGTGTGGTAATGAGGCGGTGAAGCTGCACTTGCACTGCCTCGCCGCCCCTCCTCGGAGCCAACCCCCTTTTCGGCTTGGCCTGGTTCTGGCCTTCTTTTCTCGCCTCACCCACATCCAACGTGTCTCGACACCCTATCATTCGTGTCGTCCAAGCAGGCTGAGGGAGGTACGCACAAGAAAGAGTATTGGCTATCGAGCTTTTTTGGCGCACCCCTCCCCGAGCGGGCTGACAGCAAGACCCACTACCATCACCACCACCACGCCTGCCGGCACCCTGCGAAAAACAGACAGGACAGGGGACCAATCCACCAGTCATGTGCTTTGGGAGAAGCAAACCCAATTCCTCGGGCGGCGGCAGCAGCGGGAAACACCAGCCGGCTGGCCGCGGAGGGGTCCTCAAGTTCGAGCGCGCGGCGCGGTACGATTTCAAAGCCGGCCTGCCGCTGGCCTCGGCGCTGCGGATACCCTCTGAGCCTCCGATGAGGGACGGGGAGCCACAAGACGGAGCAGGTGATACGGATGGTGAACGGAGAAGAGAGGACAGCAAGTAAGAACGCAGCTGTTCGCATGGGTGGGTCTTTCAGAATGTATCACTGCTGTTTCTGTATAACTGATGGGTGAATGTTTGATGGAGCTGTCCTCCATATTGGGGTTGGTAATTATGCTTAATCGGGCTGGGTGCCTGCCAGGTACCTACCAGGTACCTGGATTGTGTCGAGGAGGGGGATATAAATGACCAGTCACAATCAACAATGCCGCTGACAGCCGACGCGGTGCTTACACGGGCCCAGATGTCAGCGGAACGAACTCGTCCTCGTCATCATCGATCCAGCTCCGGATCTGGGAAGGGCGGTAAACGATCCAGTACCACCACACCCCGATGACTATCAGGGTCAGAAGGATGGCAATGACAAAGTAGATCCAGATGTACTCGGATACCGACGCGCCTTCCTTCCAGTCAAAGAAGGTCATGCTGAAGACGCTCTGGGATAGCGGGCGGCCGAGTTAGCAGGGTGCGAGCTGGAGTCGGGTGTAAAGTGACCTACTGCGAGGAATGTCCCGGGTAGGAAAACCATGGTCAGGAGCGCGATCGACCGCATGTGCTGCGAGTCGCGCTTGGTGTCAAAGGCGATTTCCACGTTGACCTCGCCTTGGGCCTGTAGAAGGGTGGGCATGAATATTGTCAGCTCCTGGATCGCCAGTAAGGACTTTCGCCTGCTACAGTGTGAGGGTGGTGTATACGTACCCACTGCGTGGCCATGGCCATGCCGTCGACGCGCATGGTGCAGTCCCGGGTCCAGTCGTCGTACTCCTCACGGATGGACTGGATGCGCTTCCGGATCTTGGCCTCGATGCCGATGCCGATGCCGATGCCGCCGTCGAGCTCGGCTTCGGGCGTGGTCTCCCTGCTCTTTTGCAGCCGGGCCTCGGACGCGTCGACGACGGGGTCGATCTCGAGGGCGTGCTGCGCCATCTTGGCGAGCTGGGCGTTCCAGCTGACGAGCCCGTTGCGGAGGTACGTCGTGTCGAGCCAGGCGTTGCGCTTGGCCATGTTCTTCTTGTCCGCGTCGGCGGCGGCCGCGCCGGCGCCGCGCCGGCGCCGCTGCTCCGACTCCTCCTGTAACGCGTTGAGCTCAAAGATGCGGGACTCGACCTCGGCGATGGTGGCGTTGACGAGCGCCATGTGGCGGCCATGCTCCAGCTCGGCGAAGATGCCCGGCAGCAGCAGCGGGTGGGCGACCGCCTCGTGGCTCTGCATGCGGTCGAGCCGCCGCAGGATCTCGTCGCAGGCCGAGAGGTAGCAGCCGTAGACGGTCACGAACGTCAGCCCGCGGCCCGGGAAGTACGTGACCGACAGCGCCAGGTCGAAGTCCCACGCGTGCGAGGACCGGCAGCTGTAGACCCACGCCGCCTCGCCGCCGCCCATGAGGACGCGGTCGGCCGAGAAGACGGGCACGTCGGCCCGGCTGACCACGCGCGCGATGGACCCGTGCGTGTGCATGCCCTCGGCCACGCGCTTGAAGGTGGCCTTGGAGAAGGGCAGGGTCCGGACCCCGCGCCTCGAGGTCTTGCCGGCTGTCGCCATCATCTCCAAGGTGGTGGCGGCGGCGGCGGCGGCGGCGGCCTCCTTCTCGGAGGCGGCGGCGGCGGTCGGCTTGGGCATCTCGAGGGCGGTCAGGGCCTTGACATTGCTCCCCCAAGCGCCGCCCGTTTTGGCCGCCGACCTCTGGCCCTCTATGAACTTTACCCACTCGTTCGAAGGGGCCTTCTTGACGGGAGGGAAAGGAACCTCGCCTGGGCGCTTTGCGAGACTGCATGGGCTTTGTTAGGGGCCTGAGGTAGGATAGTTGCGTGTACTCGGGGCAGGGATCCCAGCGCGTGAGCTTACATCAGAACAAGGCCAGAGTCTTTCCCATCGAGCTTCGGCAGATCCTGGATTCCGGAAGTTATAGAGCTGTTCCTATCGGCAACCATGGGGAAGAAAAGACCGATGACGAACATTGCTTAACCAGTCCTCCCATTCTTTATCTGACTCTAGAGAGGAGTATTGCAGCTTGTACTGTAGTCGGTCAGGCCTCGTTATCAGCTTCTAGATGTCTCCTCCTTCCTCCATCATGGCTGTCATTCGCACCTTTTGTCCCTGCAGGATTTGGACGACGGCACTGTCTCTTGGCGTATACTTGAAGACGGCGTCGAGATTATCGTCACTGAGTCCGAGATTATCCCGTGGCCAGTCCATCTTGGCCTACTACTAGGCTTGGAAGGGCTTGATTCAGATCTAGATGACCGCGGCCGGTGGTGTTGGACTTTATCGCCGTCAGTCGTCCACAAATGGGGGAGTAGTACCCGAGGAAATATTCTTTTGTTGCCCGGCGTACCAGCTGAATGCCCGAACCGACATGGCCAGTAACCAGGGCGTTCCCAAGCCGTGGCAGCTGGGGCAGTGCATTTGAGGGGTGCAGATTTTGGACGTGTTCTCTTGTGGCGGGACCTAGTTGGGTGAGAGTGTGCTGCATCGTTACCCACTAAAAGAACTGTTTCACGGCCTGTCACGCTCTGTGCTCCAGACACTTGTACATCAATGCTGGTCGGGTATTCCTGGGTCACCGTACAGTGCCACAGCAGCACTGGTAATCTTGCGATAAAAATGTAGCCAAGCAAATTCAGTTGTTGGTATTACCACTTTCACTGCCCTTCCCGGACCTTGTCCTTCCAGATACCGCATTTTCCCAAATGAAAGCGAGAGCCGGGCCACGGATTCCTCTTTGGGATTAGCACCCCTCCAGCATCACCTGCCAACCCCGTTTTAAGCTGAAAGAGTAATGGTGCAGTTCTCACTTTCAAGATGATATACCACCCAAGCCGATCAAATGTTTGCACTCCCCGCCAGGCAGCGTGGCCACAAAAGCGAGTTCCTAGCAAGCGTACCACCACCGATAACAATTTTAATGGAGCAATGAGCAGCAGCCTTAACCAGTATGCTTGATTCGCTGCCTTACAAGCTTTGGTTGGCGAAGCATGCATGATATTGGGTGGTACCGCGTTGTCGTCCTCGTGGTAGGCATGTCAGGTGCCTACTAGATACGTAGGCAGGTAGATAACCCGGCATCTAGGTATGTATACCACTGCTTCCTCGGAATATCCCCCTGAGACCTCCCCGATCACACATTCCTGGCATCCAGAAAGAGTAAGAAAACTCCCTGCTGCATATTTTACCAACTGCCCCAGCTGAACGACCCCTTGGTTTTTGACACCCAAATCCCAGAATCGATGCCGAGCCCCAATGCCCAGCGCAGAAGGACGGTCCTCATCCATGCTCGGTATATTGACGACTTCCCGCTCATGACGTTCCTCGTTCGTTTGTTCGGCGCCAACGAGTGTGAGGTTGAAGTACATCTCCCACCTCTGAATTCTGCGACAAGGCTGGTTCTGACAGCACAAAAACGCCCCAAAAACAGTGGAAACGTGGATACTACCAATGTATCCTCCCTCGTGGTCTCAAACCTGTAAGCACAGCACAGCTGGGACAGCCCCCCGGCGTTATTAGCGCCTTGGTAGTTTCTCACCAAGCCCTGGGATCTGACGGCGGCACTGTCTCCAGCGGGAACTCGAGGTCCTCAAACAAACGGTGGATTACGAACGCTACCAGGAGAGATGAGAACCCTAGAGCGGTCGCACTGGTGAACACCCACGATCGAGGACCCATACCATACCACTGCCGCCGAGACAGCGGCGGAGAGCTGTCGTGATGCGTCCCCGCGGTGGACTTGATGGGTTGACATCGGTTGCGGGCCTGTTGTCGATCCTTGCAAACGACATCTGGCCCAGCAAGGATAGGAACGAATAGAAATCCATGTCTAATGCCGAGTGCTTCTTTTTGTGTTCGGGGTATCGATTCTCGAGATGGAGACTACGACGGCAACAAAACCAAACGATAGACGGGCTACTTCACTCTCCCAAATAGTGCCCGCTCCCAACCCTGCCTCGCCCGCCCATGAGCATATGTGCAGACCTTAATCCCCCTGAAGGTCGCTAAAGTGCGACACGGTCATGGCCTCGGTCGCGCCGTTGGTGAAAACCGCCAGACCCCGCCCTGGCTGTGCTGCGAGCATCCTCCGCGCGTTGGGAATCAGGGGGGCCTCGACCGCCGGATACCGCTCGATTCTACACCCAGGCCAAGGGCGCGGCTGCAGGAGGTACGCTGGATCCACCCGCTGGCGCATGTTTCGAAGCCTATCCGAGAGCGGGCGGGCCCGGATGCGCTGTCGCGTCGGCGACATGACCACCAGCATCTCGTCGTGCACGAGTTGCAAAAGGTGGTGCAAGTAGCCCGTGCAGGCCGGGTGCGCGTGCAGCTTTTCGATATACTTGATCCGTGGCCCCTGGCGTCAGCCTCGACAGGAAAGATACCAAAGTTTACGGTGGGAGGGTTTGCACAAACCTTGACCACGCCCTCTTTCACCAAGAAGACAAACCTCCTGCGACCTCTGGTCATTCCATATGATGCTGGCATCTCCTGGATGTCGAAGAATAGGTCTGTCTTGATCATTGCCAGGTATGGCGCTCGCCTCTCCCTTTTGAACTCTTCACGACCCTTGGCACCGCCCAAAAGCCACGCAGCCATCTCGAGAAATATGCAGCCCATGGTCCAGATGTCGAAAGCTCGAGAGATCTTCCCGCCATCCATGTCACACTCTGGCGGCCGGTACCTCGGTGTACACGGGAGGTTCTCGTTGGGCACGTTGGACCTGCTGACGTCTCGGTGGACGGCTGCGATGCCGAAATCGGATATCACTAGGATTCCTAGCGGATCTTGGTTCGAGAGGAACCAGAGAATGTTTTCGGGCTTGAGATCGCCATGACGCCCATACTTCTTCTCCTCGGGCAAGAGGAAGTCGCTCCCCTGCCTGGGCTCGTGGATCGCGTGCATGGCGTCGGCCAGGCCGAACATCTGTTTTGCGACCCACTGTCTGAACTGCAGCGGCGTATGAGTTGGTATCTGATACTTGCCAGACCACCACTGGTCGAGGTCGCATTGCGCCCAGGGGAAGATAAAGTTATAGCAGTCATTGTGGGCGAAGGTGGCCAGAAGAGTTACCAGATGCGGGTGCGCGGTGCCGCTGAACCTTTTGAGCATCTCGACCTCCTTCTCAAACTGACCGATATCGCTCTTGCGAAGGGATTTGACGGCGAAAAACTGGTCTTGCAAAAAGGCCTGTGGCTGTGGGATAGCATACAGCACTCAAAAGATCTCTCTAGCACAGGAAATACAATGGAGGGATGCACTTACCGAACCCAAAAGCACATCTAGGCTGTGGCAGTCTCGATCGATCTTGACCTTCTTGACGACCCCGTACCCGCCACTGTTCTCCCCCTCGGTCCACGTCGACTGGCCGTCATTGGCGCTGCTTATCTTGACCCAGGGTAGGATCGCTTCAGGGGGTATCTCGTAGTGCGCCACGTCCCCTCTGGCGGATGGGGCGAAGTAAGGTGGTATAAAAGGCCACTGCGTCGAGAGGAACCGCCTGATCTCTTGCGGCTGAAACCAGTCCAGCGGCCGAGGGACCGGCTCTGCGGGCCACTCCAGCCTGGGGGTGGCCACATTGCGCCGGCCGGGGCCAGCGGTGGGAGCCATGGCCAGCCTCAGTGGCAGCTCGCGGTCCGAAACACCCTGCTCGATGAAGTGTCTCACCAGGGAACCCCTTGAATACAGAATCAGGATGGCGAAGATGCGAAGGTAGCTGGCTTGCTGGGACGCGCGCGTCTCCCCGGTCTTGCTCCATCTGATCGAGTCTACCGCCAGGCTCGTCGTGCTGGGGTGTTTATCCGCGGGCATGATCATGGAGCAGCAGTAACGGGCCTCGGCTTCCTCGAAACCACACTCCTCACGAAGGGCGCGGAGCACGCGCTCTCGCGTCATGACCCTGCGTAGCCTGGCGTATGGCCACTGTGGATATACTCGATTAGCCTCCCAGGGTCCTCACGTGGATTGCCGAAATAATAAAACTAGCGGAGAAGGGACATGGGACATGGGATATGGGTTTTGGGGGGGGGGGGGGGGGGGGGAGGA
>NW_008804546.1:3091489-3213594 GCF_000145635.1 Gaeumannomyces tritici R3-111a-1 | reverse complement strand
GGGGGGGCAAGATAACAAGCGCGGAAAGAAAGCGACTCACAAAGCCTTCGTCTACGTTTTTATCCGCACCCCGGACGCCGAAAGAAAGGAGTAGGTCCACCAGGGCGTCTTGATCATTTGGATCCGGAAGTACAGTGTAGTCATAATCATCATCGAGGTCGCCGCCACGGAGGTCTAAGGAGGTTGTCAAGCCTGGAAGGTTGGACAGACCCAACTCCACTGGGATTTCAGACACAGCGACGGTTCGAGGGGTGCTCGATGCGTGTGGCTGCACGATGATGATAGGGGGCGTGGACATCCCGGCGGCTCCGTCCTGCGCGTTAAATGGCGAGCCTTACAAGAGCCTCAGCGGCTAGCTACTCGTTTCTCCTTTTCAGGGGATTATTGAAGACGTCGTTATCGCCTGAGCTGTCGTTTGGGAACAAGGGGCTGTGGAGCCTTTCTGTGCCCTCGCAGAAAGGCTGTTTCCCATCATACTGGAAAGGACCCGGTGAGCGCCGTCTTTATCTCTAAAGGTCTTGTCTGGGAGAACGACTCTGCTCGTAGACACATCTAGCAATCAGCCTGACTCCTGGGCCGGCGATGACAGAAAGTGTTGTTTGTTTGGCTGTTGAGGAGTGACGTGACAGTGTCATTGACGAGAGGCTGCCGACCCAGTTACAGTGAGCCTAGGTTGGTGGAGGTAGACCAGGCGCGGGGGCTCCTACCCTGCTAACGGTGCTTAGGTGCCTGGGTAGGTGCCCACCCTTCTTGGCCCTGGCCAGTCTATCTTACCCTCCCGGTGTGCTCTTCTCTACAACATCTCTCCACAGCCTTTTGTGCCGATCCCTTTGCATTTCTTGCGTGCTTGCTCGTCCATTTCTTTATTTGGTGGAGCTATCTTTGGTTGGCATCCCGCTCCCCCGCTTCAGCGTTTCCTCCCTGACTTATATTCCGGCGCAATCGGGGCGGAGGGGACAGCTCAGCCAAGGCGGGCGGAGACCTCAGACAAGGTGGGAAAAAGTGGACCCAAAATCTCAGCCAAGGTGGCAGCAGCAGTAAAAATGCATATGCATTGCATATGCAACGCATACCCATTTTTAAAATAAATTAATAAATAACGTTTAACGTAAATTTTATACATTTTTATTATATTTTTTATAAATTACTAACTGCATATGCGTTGCATACGCAATTAAAAAACACTTCGGCCAAGGTGGGAGAAAAAATGTGTCGTTTAGCCTAATTGGGGAATTTTGTAAGCTTCCACCTTGTCTGAGGTGTTCGCCCACCTTGGCTGAGGTGACTACTCACTTACCAGCTGACCTCCTGCTCGGTTTTGATGTTGTAGGCATTGTTGCTCACATAGATGGCGTAGTTGCTTCTACGCATGACATGCGCGCCCTGTCGTATCAACTCACGCTTACATGAAGATCGCCGCTTCTTCCTCCCCTCGTCTGGTCCTCTTCCTTCCTTTCCAGCTTACCCTATCCAGCGTCCCGCAATGCTACACACTAATGCTAGCTTCTCGGAGAATTCCCTTCATCTGCGCATACAGTTTGGTGTTCTCAGTTTTCCAGTTTCTCCCATTCGGAAACACAACTTTGCGCAACTTTTTGACACATTGTGCCAACTCTTTGTAATGCGGCGTGAAGTCCTCCTCCATTGTCCGGGTGAATCTGTGATTAGAGATCCTGCCCATCTTCGCATACCCCAGATTCTCCGTGTCCAGGTAGTTCCACCCATCGAACGGCTCAACAACCCTGCCATTGCCATGGTTGTCATAGTGGATGCATATCCAGAACAGCACCCAGAAGAATGATTCGAGGTCGTGCATGAACGAGTGCTGCTCGCCCAAAAGGGCCCCACTGGCCATAAAGACTCTTGTCCCGGTCTTCCCCTTGGCCCCCGAGGCTGCAAGACGCTCCTTGTTGATGGCGAGATCCGAGTCGATCAGAAACCCACCGTTGTCCTTGCTAATCATGAGATTGCCGACGGAGATGTTTCGGTGAAGGAGCTCGGCCTTCAGCCACAACGACTCATGCTCCTCAATGCAGTCGGCCAGCGCAGCGAGTAGGACCTTTGGGGAGCCCGCTTTGTAGATGGGTCTACCACAGTCTCGCTTGCTTGGCTGCGAGAAAGCTATCGGTTGGGGGGGGCGGGGTGGATTCGGGGACGGCGTCGTAGACTCGGTCCCAGATGAGGGCATCGCCGGGATGGTCGGAGAGGATTGCGTTTAGGAGAGGCTTGATGCGGTTGGTGTCGAAGTTGCCCAAGTTGTTGGCTTCGGCGAGTCTCGACAGATCGCTGACAAGGAGGTTCTTCTTGTCATTACCGCGAGAACGGAGCCTGAGGGGAGCTTTGAGACCTAGCAGCGCGGCGAGAAGGCTGAGGGTGATACTCTGGGCATCTATATGGTAAATAGTTAGAATGAGAGGCGTCATCGAAGTTGTGCTGATCCTACCTTCGAGATCGAGCTGCCCAAACGCGTCGGATGTGCATGGAGTTCCCTTATCTGTGCAGACCGCACGGAAAAAAGCACGGAAGGAATCAAGGTCGTTTCCGATGGGATAGTCCTGGATGATTCGTGCCTGATCTAACATATGGAAGGCGTGCTAGCGATGTGAGGTGGAAAATTCGCGGTGGAAGGTTGAAGTTGATGCGAAATGAAAAAAAAAAAAGCAGAAATGGAATTGTCCTGTGTGAGGGGCTACCTACCTAGGCCGTGTTTGGCTCGCCATGTACCGCAAGTAGGCTTATGGCTTATATAAACATTGAGGCCTACCCTTCGTGCCGTGATCGAGGAAATCTGTCTCCCCAAGCATCTTTTGAGGGCCTGGATGATCTATTAGCAATCTGGACATTCACCCATGACGACAGCCGAGTTGAATGGCGCACTGAGTCCGGACATCAAAGACTCGTTCCCAAGCCTGGAGGATAGCATCACGGCCCTTTCTGGCCAGCTTGTTGTCGTTGACAAATTTGGAAAGGTACAGATGGTGCACGAGACGGCCAGAGAGTTCCTTATGGGCGCCGACCATGATTCCGAATTCTCCATTGAGAAGGAAAGGGCACATACGAGGCTTGCGCAGATCTGCCTGATCTATCTCTCCGGGATGGAAATGAAGCCACCGAGGCCGCACCGGCGCCATGGCCATGCTAAGAAAGCGACCACCAAGCTGGACTTTGCCATTTACGCATGCACTGCCTAGTCATATCACCTAGCCAGAGCTGATCCGCGCGCCACGGATCTACTAGATACTCTCGAGCTGTTCTTCAAGTCGAACGTGCTGACGTGGGTCGAAGCAATTGCCGAGTTAGGGGATTTGAACCAACTGATACGGACGTCCAAGAGCCTCGGGAAGTACCTCGGGGCGTGCGCGGCAGAGCGCTCGCCCTTGGAACCACGGATTCAAATGTTGCGACAGTGGACAGCAGACCTTACCCGCCTACCTACCATGTTCGCCAACGCACTCACAGCTCTACCATCGGCAATATTCTCCCTTATACCACCATTTTGCCCTAAAAACTCCATGATCCATCAAACGACTAGCCCTGGAAGGAGGCTTTCCGTCCTTGGCGCCCTCAGCCAGCATCACGGAGATGCCCGCCCTAGACAGCCCCGGGCTGATCTTTTGCGGCAGGGACGACGGCACCATCGTGCTTTACGACCGCAGAACGGCAACCCAGATACGAAAGCTACATGGCCACAAATCCGCCGTCCGGCTCATGGCGTGGTGCGGACGCAGGAACTGTCTGCTCAGCGTCGACGCGTGGGGCAGCATCATCCTGCAACACTACGCCGGGGATAGGGTCGGGCAAACCACTCCAACTGTGCTCTTCCAGACGCGCCTACCGTCGGGCAAGGTAGTGGCTGGCATGCTTGTGGCGGACGCGGCGGGAAATTTTATCCTGTCGACGGCCGTGGCAGACCACATTTTTAACCTTGAGGACGGCAGGCTGGAGTGCGATCTAGTTCCTCGAGACGGCGAGGCGGCATTGGCTACGCGCAAGTGGATCTTGGACCCTCGCGCACCTGTCACTCACGTGCTTTGCGTCGAGGAGAGCTGCGTACGGGTCCACGCATGGGCTGGCGGGTGTGCTGAAGTCGCCAGGTTCTCCCTGGCACAGCTCATGAGGCCCGCAGAAAGAGATAGTGGCGCTCCTGTCACCCCGGCGCATTCGAGAAACGCCACAGCCTACACAACTGGTCGGGAGGCGCGCATCCTCCTGGAGTTTGTGATGCAAAATGAACCAGCCAGCCCCCTCCAGCTTGCGCTTCTCAACCTGGATTTCGAGGTTGGACAAGCTCTATCCCGGTCAGGCAAGGGGCCGGATACCAACCATGCCTTTGGGCGTATGAAAACCACGGTCGATGACACAGACGGCAAAAGCAAGGCGCCTCCAGCTGCAGCTCCCGCGACGACCGTTCTGTCACTCACCCCAATTCCCCTGGCAGACATAGCCCACGTCATCGGCATCAGCGACACCAACCGGCTCGTGTTTCTAGACCGCTGCTCGTGGGTCTGCTCCGTGGACCTAGCGGCCTCCGCATGCGTGGGTGATAGTCGGCGCCGGCGGCATCAGGCGGAGGAGGATGGCGAGTCCGACCCCGTCCCCTCCGCCCCTGCCCCCACTCAGAGGCACTTTTACATACCAGACGTCTGGTTTGCCGGGTGGGGGTGGATGAGCTACGTGTCGGCGCTGGCGCAGCGGGACATTGTGCTCACGAGGGGCGGGAACCTCGCCGTCGTCAGGGGCGGTCTCGATTACGCTGAAGCAGCACCTTGTGACTAGAATGGTCGAAGCCTTGGGCCCGAGGAGATTTGTTGCAGCCTCGGGAGGCAGGCTTGAGAAGGGTCTACGTGCGCACGCCTCGGCGCATAAGGCTGTAATTGCCATGGCGTTGTGCCATAGCGCCATGCCATAATAACCCCCACTGATTTCCATCCCCCTGTTATGGCGTGGCATGCCCTGCGTGCATTTGCAGCCCTGTCTCTCGCGTGCGTTGGGTGTATAGAGACCCTTTTGGCAATCAGGTGGCAGTCATTGTCCTAGCGTTTTGACTTAGGTGGGAGGGATTTCCCTTTTTCCAACCGCCGTAACAATGGGAAGCATGGGGGCGGGAAGCATGAGGTGGGAATCATGGAAGGGAGCATGCAAAAAATCATCAGGAATGTTCGTATCGGATATTTATCATACGGTTTGTAACCTGCCCGCTTCACGTCCGTTTTATGTCAATTAATATCAAATATGTTCATCGCTAGCTTACAAGTACGATAATTTGACCTTCCCCGGTTTACATTGCAAGCAAGTTGTTTTCCGTCATGAGACTACCTGTTATGGTGCGGCGTGCCCTCCGGTGCACTTGCAGCTTGTCTTTCGTGTTCCGTTGTGTGTATGAAACCCCTATCGCAATTGAAATAGCGGGATGGACTACAACTAGCATTGAGTTGCCGGCGAAATCACACAGCAGTACATGCCCCGGGACCTTCGCCATAAGATCTACTCGTCTTTTTTCCACCAGGACCTGGAGGTGATTTTATTCTTGGCGTTCCTCTCCTTCCATTCGGCATCGACACCACATAGGAATGGACGGGCAAAGTCACATGACCCAATCTGACTTTACGTCAGCACGAGCCGTGAGCGTTGGGCTGCAGCAATTCTGGCCCACTTGTGCCTCTCGGTCGGCCAGAGTGGATGCACCGCGACAGACCAACGACGCCCATTCTAGGTGGCTTCTTTTGTCGTGTCGCGCCCGTCGTTTCCGTATTGAGTCGTCTTCACCACATCAACTCAAGAACAGAACAGCCCGCCTACTCGTCTGACAACAGATCTCCGCCCTGGGCGCCCGCAATTATGGATTGGAACAACCTCAAAGACACGGTGTCGAACCTGACATTGTACGATGTCAAGGCCAGTGTGCGCAAGGTGCAGAATGGTGAGCGAGATCCCGCCCTTTCCCGCCCTTTGACGCCTGCGCACCGCGTTGCCGAGGCTTGATGTGCGGGCTGGCTTTGCTGACCCTTCGCCCAGCTGTCATGAACTATACCGAGATGGAGTCCAAGGTAAGCCTCCTCGTCGCCAATAGCATGGAGCGCAACTACCACCCCGGCATGCCGCCATCGCCGAACTGACCATTGAGTTTCCATCTACAGGTGAGGGAAGCAACCAACAATGAGCCATGGGGCTCTTCCTCCACCTTGATGCAGGAGATCGCCAACGGAACCTTCAACTAGTATGTCCACCTCCCGCCGAACCGACCTCGCCAGAGAAGCGAATGCCCAGATTCCATGTTGCAGCTGTCACTGACATGGTCGCGTCCGCCCCACCCGCCAGTCAAACGCTCAACGAGATCATGCCCATGATATACCGCCGGTTCACCGAGAAGACAGCCGAGGAGTGGCGCCAAATCTACAAAGCACTCCAACTTCTCGAGTTCCTGATCAAGCACGGCTCGGAACGTGTGATCGATGACGCTCGTTCCCACCTGACCCTACTCAAGATGCTGCGCCAGTTCCACTACATCGACCCCAACGGCAAAGATCAGGGGATCAACGTACGAAACCGCGCCAAGGAGCTAGCCGAGCTCCTGGGAGACGTCGACCGCATACGCGCCGAGCGCAAGAAGGCACGCAGCAACAAGGCCAAGTATACTGGTGTTGAGGGCGGCGGCGGCGGAGGCTTCTCTAGCAGCAGCCGATACGGAGGGTTCGGGAGTGAGTCTGGTGGCTATGGCGGCGGCGGCGGTGGCGGCGGCGGGAGCAGCACCAACTACGGCGGATACTCGGGTGGTGTTTATGGCGACGGAGGTGGCTTTGGGGGACAGACGGACGAGTGGCGCGGCAGCGGTAGTGGCGGTGGTGGTGGTGGTGGCGACAAGTTCGAGGAGTACGACGAGTTCGATGAGGGTGAGAAGAAGCCTGCGGCCTCTCATAGCTCGTCAAGGTCTGGCGTGAAACGGACTACTGGCGGATCCTCAGCGTCGCCGTCCAAGGCAGCCGAACCACCAAAGAAGAAGGAGCCCGAGGTCGACCTCTTCTCATTCGACGAGCCCGCATCATCGTCCTCGGCTACCGCCGCCCCACTTGCCGCTCCATCTGCAGGCGCTGGCCTTGCATCCCTCGCGCCGGCCGCAGCGAGCAACGACGACGACGACGACTTCGATGATTTCCAGTCTGCCGCCCCGGCGCAACCACTGGCCCCGCCCATGGTGACATCTACCGCCTCGAATGCGCAATTTGCTGCGCCGAAGCCTGTTTCAGCCCCCCAACAGGCCAATCTCGGCACCATGGTTGGGCTTTCGTCCATCTCACCCCCGCCAGCCAGCTCCTCCGTGGCCTCCCCACCAGCAGCCAACTACTCATCCCTCACCACCCCCATGACGAGCCCGCCGCAGCCAGCAGGCTATCAGGCTGCTCAGCCCAACTACTTTACGTCTGTGCAGGCAGGCGGAGCCCAGCCGCCTGCGCTGCATGGCCGCCAAGGTTCGGCGGCTGGGAGCAGCTTCGGTGGCATGACCCCTATGTCGGCGGCAAGCACCGGGGCCGCTGCAGCGAAGCCCGCGGCCAAGAGCGGCGGTGGCGATGCTTTTGGTTCCTTGTGGTCACAAGCTAGCGTTGGTGTCAAGAAGGCGAGCGCCCCCAGCGCAGGCCCAGCCATGGGCCAGCTGGCCAAGGAGAAGAGTGCGGCCGGCATCTGGGGCGCCAACACGGCTGCCCCTGCAGCAGGGGCAAACCGCCCGGCACCACCTGCCGGCGGTGAAAGCGGTAGCGCGAACAATGATCTTGCGGACCTTCTTGGGTAATTCTGATGTGCACAGGCCTGGGTCGGTAGGAGTTGTGTATAGGCCTCGGTTTTCTCCTTGTAGACTGGCGGCCGTCGGGAGGTACCCCTTTGGCAGATGAGGGCATTAAGAGAGCACGTGGGCTTGGTATCTGGATATATCCGTGTCTTTTGTGCAGAAGGCGTCTGTTATGGTTCCTTTGTTGTCTCTTTTTAGAGTTCCTAGGTTTTTGTCTTTAGGCCTTGTTCAGAGAAAAGCATGCTGTTCGTCTTGGTTCACGGGGGTTATCAAGC
The DNA here is from genome assembly GCF_000145635.1 of Gaeumannomyces tritici R3-111a-1. Lineage (NCBI taxonomy): Eukaryota > Fungi > Ascomycota > Sordariomycetes > Magnaporthales > Magnaporthaceae > Gaeumannomyces > Gaeumannomyces tritici. The sequence continues at coordinate 3,205,536 of NW_008804546.1, read as the reverse complement.
ACGTGTAAACGCATTCCAGTATGGCGCGACCGGTCCTGGGCTGACAATGTACCCTCAGGTTGCCGGAGCATGAGGGACCGACCAGGAATTGTTGTGTCGTGGATACCAAGATTACTGCACTGTCTCGTGCCCCATGCTACCATTTATGAACTTTGAACAAACAGGAAGAGGCCCGCCGCCCCGACTCTACCAGGACCCTCCCGCCCTGAAGCCCTTTTTGGCACATGCAGCTCGGGCCCACGCCCTCAGACGACCTCAAACCTCACGCAGTCGTCCTGGGCCCCGCGGTTCGCGACGGGCATGACGACGGGCTGGTGGTTCCTGGCCGCCATCATGGTGCAGACGCGGTAGACGCCCGCGGGCAGGCCGCCGGGGACCTCGGTGGCCAGCTCGCCCCTCTCGTCCAGCGGGCGGTCGAGGCCCTTGAAGAAGACAAAGTCGGTCGGGTCGGGGGGCGCGGCCGCGCCGTAGCCGCCGGCGAGCCGCTGCACCGTCACGTGCAGGTGGCCCTGGATCCGCCCCCGGTCGTCCAGGTCCTGCGGCGCCGTGTAGTAGGCCACGGCCGGGTTGACGAGGTAGCCGGCGTCGAGCTTGCGCACAGCCACCGTCACCTGGACCGAGGCGCCGGCCGCCAGGCGCGCGCCGTGGCCCGGCCGCGTGATGATGGCCGACGGCATCTGGGAGGTCGACGGGATGCGGCCCAGCGGGATGGGGTTGCAGGAGCCGGCCGTGTTTTGCTTGCCGTCGGTTGTGGTGCGGCCCTTGCAGAAGTTGATGAAGTTTTGCGAGTCTCTGTTTTGTTGGTTAGGTTCGTGTCAGTCGACTTTAGTGGGTTTCTTTGCGACAAAGTCTTTGTTGGTGCTGCAGGGGATTAGGTAGGTAGGTAGGTAGGTAGGTAGGTAGCTCCAAGGGGCTTACGTTTCGGACGGTGAGAGGCCATCGCGGATGCCCGGCGTTCCCGGCTCCAGCCCGGTGTACTTGCTCGCGTTCTGCAGCAGCTCCGAGTGCACGCAGGCGTCGTGCCTCTTGCCGAGGTAGCCAACAGGAGGGCTGGAGGCGGCCGCCGCAGAGACGACGGCGGCTGCCGCGAGGGCTGATAGGAGGGCTTTCGGCAGTACCATGGCGACTGTGATTTTCACGAGGCTCGAAGTGTGAAGATCGACATTAACTGGCGCGGTGGGCGGCTGGGGAAGTGAGGCACCATATGCGTCTCATCCGCTCAAGAGGGTCTATTAAATATCCCCCGCCCACCTACTCAGGTAGCGGTACCTCGGAAACACCTCCCCTCCCAAACACTTTGCAGCTCTCTGCTTACCCTGCCAAGTATTTTGCCTCCAGCGCTGCCGAGGACTGGCGCAGCCGCTTGGATGCGGCGGCAACACCCCAAGCCCGAAGTCGGCATCTCGACCTCCCCTGCCGGCTAATGTATATCGGGGGCAAACAGGATGGGCGCCCAATCAGCCATGTGCGGTGCCTGTGATCACCAGCGGCGATTGCCTGATTAATACCCCCTTGGGCTGACTTGCCGCATCCAAGATTCCAAAAGCACTATAAGCTGCATTTCTTGGAGCTCGGCGCCGGTCGGCCGGGTTGCCTAAAGCTCCAAAACGGGACGGTCCCAAGGGCAGACTTCTGCTTGGGACATGAATATGTATAAATGAGTGCGGTAAGCAGGATGGAGCGTTACAGTCACAAAAATAAATCCTGTCGTGCCCGTGCTTGGGATATGCAGGCTTCTGACCGCCAAATAACTGCTGTTGTAGTGCATTCCTGTCAAACAAAAATTGTTGTTCAATGAGGGTGGTGTTGTACTGGTAAGTTCAGCTGCAATTCAAATCGTCCAACCCAAATCCATGAAGCCAGCCCCTGAATTGACAGCCGCCTGACGTCCCACGCGCCCGACCTGTCTGCGCGATTCAGGGGCAACACGATGGCTCCGCCCATGTGCATCATAGAGCCACACGCAAAGGGCACACAACATCGGTCCTGTGGCCTAATGGTAAGGCGTTGCTTTCCGGTGGCAAAGATTTTGGGTTCGAGTCCCAACGGGATCGTGGTCACCTCATTTTTGCTGGTTTGCTCTGGATTGATTGGGCCTAATTTTTGATCTTGTGTTGTGTGCATAGGGGGAGGAGTCACAATATCTCGTAGCCGTGCAACTCGCCAGGATGCAGATGGCAAGCGCGGACACCAAGCGGCGACATGCCCAAGCACAAAGTCGTCATTAGACTTCATGGACTTATCAGTGACTTAGGGTCAAGAGAACTACCTAAGGTTGATAATTAATGCGGTGAGCGCACAACTGGATGACCAAGGCAGATCAGTTCCAGCCGGACATGCAAAATACATTAAATAAGAATCTCCCGCCCGTATTTTGCCGACGGAGGCACTCAGCGGCCCATCCTGATGACGCCCGCGGCGACGAGCTTCTGTATCTTGGACCTCACTTGAGGGTTCTTCATGTGCTCCTGCAGGGCCGCCGGGTCGCTCTGGGCCTGCTGCAGAATTGCCTGCATCACCGGGTCTTGCATGATGCCCATGATCTAGCGAGTGTGAGGATCGGTGGTTAGCAGTGGTTCATCGATAATCTCCAAGTTCCCTTGTCTCGTGGATACGGCAGGCGTGGGAGTGAAATTTACCTCGGGGTCGCGTGAGAGCCTCTCGCGAGTCTGCTCCTCGGTCTCGTTTTCGCGCGCCGAGTACATGGCCGTATAGGCCTTCTGCTGCTGCTGCTCGATCTCGCGCGCGTTGGCCGACGCGTGGTGCTCGCGGTCGATGTTCTGCGCCTCGGTGCATGCATCGAGGCACTTGCTGTACTCGCGCATGCCAAAGTAGGCCTGCGCCTTGCGGATGTAAGCGCGGATGAATTTGGCGTCTTTGGCGATGGCCGCGTCGCAGTCGTTCAGGGCCGAGGGGAACTCGAGCAGCTTGATGAAGGCGGCGGCCCGGTTGCTGTAGCCCCTGGGGTCCTCGGGAGCGCGCTGGATCATCTCCGAGTAGGCCGCCACGGCACCTGGCCAGTCCGATGCCTTGAACTTGTTGTTGCCATCCTCGCGCGCCTCCTCGGCCTTTGCCGGGTCGATGTAGGCCAGCCGCTCCGAGTCTTTCTTGAGCTTCTCGGCCGCGTTGAGCTTCTTGAGCACCTCGGGTGTCCGGTGCTCGCGCAGCGAGGTCTTGAAGTTTTCGATTGCGAGATCCATGTTGCCCAGCTTCTCATGCGCGGATCCGATGCGCGCGTACGACTTTGCAATGGTCTTGAAGTCGGCATAGATGGCGCGGCCCTCCTCGATCGCCTTGGTGCATGTGTCTATGCAAGCCTGGTAGTCGCCCTTCTCGAAGTGCGCGGCACCCAGATTGTTGAGGTAGGTGATGTCCTTGTGCAGGTCCCAAGCTGCTGTGTAGTGCTTGATGGCCTCCTCAAAGTTGCGCTTCTTGTACTGCTCGGTTCCCAGAGCCTTCTCTTTGTCTGCCGCCTCCTTCGCCTTCTTCTTCTCCAGCGCCTCCTCATCCTCCGGTTCAGGCTCGGGCGCGGGCTCCGGTGCCTTGGGTTTCGCGGCAGCGGGTGTGGGCCTGGCGTCGGGCATCGGGACATCCTCCTCTTGTTCCCTGGCAGAGCCGCTGGCTCCAGGCATGTCCTCGGGGGCGCGAACGTCCATGTCCACACCCATCATGACGCCCAGGACGGAGATCATACGAGGGTCACTGAAGAGGTCCTGGGTGTTCTTGGGATTTGAGCGGATCGCCTGGAGCTTGGCCATAAAGGTGGGGTCGGCAAGGAAGGCGCTCGTCTTGGGGTTGGCGGCGAGCTTCTGGATGAGTTGGGGGTCGTTGAACATCTGGCCTAGGCCGGCGGAGGGATCGCCGCCGCCAAAACCACCGCCAAAACCGCCGCCTGTGGTGGGAAACTCAATGTCAGCCAAAGCATGGGAAACGTCGCGGCCATAACGTGCTTGATAGGGGCGGCATAATTGCTTCGTGACTACATACCTTGAAGCTCCTGGTCAATGGCACGTTGGACCGAGGCAAGATCGTTCTTCATGCCGGCATTGTTGGGGTCCAGCTTCAGACCCTCCTCATAGGCCTCGGCGGCGGCGGCCAAATCACTCTTCCCGTACAAGGCGCTACCTTTCCGACCCCAACCCTTGGGCCAGTCGGGCTTCAGCTGGGTGGTCTTCTCGGCATCTTTCAGGGCGTTGTCCCACTCCTTCTTGGAGGCGTAGGCGGCTGAGCGGTTGCTGTAGAGGATGTGGTTATCGGGGGCGAGCTCGATGGCGGCAGTGAATTTCTCACTAGACAAGTTGTTGACATTAGCAACTCGGGCGACGCAGGTGTGTTGTGAGTCGGCAGGTGCTTACATAGCCTCGTCAAAATTCTTTGCGGCGATGGCCTTGTTGCCCAAAGCCTTGAGCTCGTCGGCCGTCGACATGGTGCGGGGTTCGTGCGGTCGTCTCGGGGCAGTGGTTCGCAGGATATGTAGAGGCGTAAAAGCAGCTTTCCAACGATCGCAGGCGCGTCTGGTTCACGAAAAGTGTTCTGGTGGTCTCGGATCTAGGCTGGGCATGGAGGAGAAAATGGGCTGGGAAGATCGGGTGAGTTCGTCGACTGCCTGGCTGGTGTTTTCTAACAGCGCGCTGGGGTTTGCGACAATCTTCTAGGCCATTCGACGAGCTTGGAGAAGTCTGACGCTGATTGGCTGCAAAGCTGGGGCACTGGCGTAGCCGCATCCCTGTCGTTGGCGGGGAATCCATCCGAATTTCCTAATTTGTCACTTGAGGCTGAGAGGATGGACCTCCAGGCTATAATGCACTTGCCTTGTCCACCTGACACCCGCATTGTTCTCGCCTTTCGGCCGTTGCTTCAAGATGTGATGCTGACATGGATTTACTCTGTCTTTCGAGGAAGTGCGGGGTTGGTCGGGCGCGCTGCCTAGCAGATTTCAGAAAACACCCCGCAGCCGGAGCCCGTGACCCTAACCCCAGCTTTGCTAGCAAATCCCAAAACAGTAAACCTCACAGTCAACCGCGAGTTTCCCCCAGCGGGCAAAGTAAACTTGTTAAACTAGCGATGCCCCCATGGTTGCTTTGAGGTTATTATATTATAGCGTAGCCTTTTCCTAGCATATGGTTTTAAGCGAATTTCACGGGTTCGTAGCTAAAGTTGCTACGTAAATAAATCCCGCGATCGCCAATTGGCAGAAGAAGTGCATGACGGAGGCGGCGGAGGCGTTGTCTGAGATCTGGCCCTCTATCCGATGGTTAGATAAAGTCAAAAACAAGTATCACGGCCTCAAGCAGGCCTATAGGGACTGGCTAGACTTTGGGCAGAGGTCAGGGGTTACCGTTGATCCGCTCACCGGTGTTTATCAGGCCAGCGAGGCGGCTTGGTAAGCGTTCTTTGCAGTGCGGCCCAAGTCCCGTTGGCTCCGGAAACGCCCTCTTTTCCGGGCTGACCTTCATGAACTCGCCTTTTCACCTAACTGGGCGACAGGGGACCAGGTCGCTACCGCGGCCTCGCGCCTAGCGGAAGGGAGCGACGAGGGGGAGGGCCGGCCCCCCGGTCCTCCCGGCCACCTCGGCCGGCCAAACGAGTGCGCACGGGACGGGAGTTTAAAAGGCTTGGCCAACTTACGCTAGCGGAAGCCTAGATGCACGTCGGTAATTGTTTCCTTGAGGCGGCACAAACGCTTGCCGGGGCCGGAGAGTCTGACTGGGACTTTCCCCCTCCCAACCGGCCTCCCGGCCGGCCTCTTTTCCCGGCCTTGAGCACGCACTCCTCCCGGGCCTTCAGCCGGGCTCCTTTCCAGGCGGCCTTTAGCCCGGCCCTCGAGCCGGCTTTTGTCCCCCCGCCCTACGATTTCGGGATGAGTGGCGGTGGTTTGCCCGAGAGAGCTTGTACCAAAAACAGCACGAATTGGGTGTAGACGGGCCCTCAAGCAACGGTTGGTTGAAACGTTTAAAACCCAAAAAAGGGTGGCCAAATGGTGGGTAGGGGAGCCGCGATATCGTAAGTTGATAGTGCAACGGGTGAGGGAGGGTGACGAGATGCGCTCAGCCGTATAGAGGGCTTGTAAAGGGAGTCGAGGCGGTTCGAAAGAGGGTATCTTCGTATGTAAAAGTTGTGATCTGCAGGAGATATCCGGCACGTTTTTAGCTTTATTGTACGGGGGTAGGGGGAGGGAGAGGGAGGGAGGGGAGGCCGGCATACAGTTACCACTGGGCAGGTTCCCAGGCACAACAACATTCGCTTGTAGATAGATGAAAACAACGTCAGCTGCGCTAGGCGCTACGGCATTTAATTGCCCGTGAATAGGCGAGAAAAATGCAACAAATCCCGACTTGAACGGACGTGAGGAGCATTGGGAGGACCTCAACGGAAAGTGACCGTTAAAGCTCAGCTGCCCGTGATATCCACTAGTAATTAGGAGCACAAGCTACACCAGGCTACTTATTTAATATGTAAGGCTATAACTTTTCCCACCTTCGACAAGAGGTACACTGCTAAACAAGCAAGCAATGCAAGGAATTTTGAATTATGCCCAGCATATTTCAACATTCAAATCCCCGCTTGCCGGGAATTCAACAAGCCTTCAGTCTCCACCATACTTCTGGATAAGACCTCTCATAACATCGAGCACCCTATCAGTAAATCGGTATTGTCAGCGAAGCTAAACTGTGTGCAGTTACTCTTGCTTGGGCATTCATGATGGGCTCTTACTGGGGCCGAAGAGTGTCGCTCCCTAGGAACAGAGCCGAGACGTGAGTGTCGAAGCGCCTGAAGTTAATTAGTGGCTTGGTCCCTGTTAATTACTTCAAAGAGGAAGGCTTGATGAGGCCTCACACTCACAGTCTGTAAAGGTCCAAACGGCCCTCAAAGTCCTCCTCTGGCGGGGAGATTTGGACGAATGAGTTGTACGCGGCGACATACTCGTTCCCGAATCTGTTGCAGGCAGGACGCCACTGCCCGAACTCGTCTGGAGGTCTGGTTTAGCATTTGGTATCCCAAGAGTGTCACAAAGGAGGCTATCACCAAGGGCCGGCACACTGTCCCAGGCCTTTGTTCGGACGATCAGCACGGGCACCGGTGCGAAACACCGGTGCCGCGCAGGGTAGATGCTTGCCGAGCACTCGTCGGCAAAGGCGGGGGTGCGGTAGCGAGTACCGCGCCTACAGGAGAAGGGATTACTGTATATAAGGAGGGCACGGGGCCCTCGGCCCTGTGCCCATCCTCCTTTCTCTTTCAGAGATCTAGCTCAACATACAATAGACCCTATCTTACACCCGTTGTCCGTCACATTACAACCGTCAAAGGAAGACTTCGGGGGCTTTAACTTACATTCGTTATGCGCATAGAAGCAGCAGGCATCAAAAACGAGGGGCTGGCCGCTCTTTGCGTCGATTCCCGCGTTTGCGTACCAGAGATCGCCGTGGACGAGGGACGGCTTCACCGAACGGCCGTTGCTTTCGAGGGGTCGCAGCAGTCGGGGGATGACCTTGTCGAACAGAACCTTGGAAAGAGAGTCGAGCTCCTCGGTAGTTCCCTGCCTTTCAATCTCCAGGCTCAGCGCGTACCTCATGCTTTTGGTAAAAAAGACCTCCCAGCTGTCCTCCCAGCCCACAAACTGGGGCTGGTTGCCGGCGTAGGTGGTCATGTGGAAGCCGAATTTGCCCGTCGGGGAGGTGCTGCTTTGGTGCAGCCTGGCCAGGAGCGAGCCGAATTTGTGCGGGTCGGGCATGTCGTCGACCATGTCGCGGAACTCGCAGAGGAAGAAATGCGTGTTGGGGATCGTGTCGTATGCGCCCCATGCCAGGGGCTTGGGCAGGAATTCGGGAACGACCAGGTGGGCCGCCGTCATGGACGCGAACTCGCCCGAGACCATGCACCGGCCCACTTCGCCTGAGATCACCTTGATGAAGAAGGACTGGCCGCCGCCCTCTTTAAGTGTGACGTCAATGCGCCCTGTGGTTGCCCAGAAACTGACGCCATGACTGTCGACCGAAACGACTTTGCATCCTTCGGGGAGTTCTGCAAGAGCGTTAGAATCATGCAATCCACAAAAGAGCGCAGTACCCACCCTTTAGGATGGCGGGGTCGAGCTCTATGCTGGCCCCTGTGAACTCGAGCCGTTTCCCAAGTCCATGCCATCCTCTTGCTGCAGCGTCTCCATTCTGTGCTGCCTTGGATCATACAGGCCTCGATACTGCAGATATTATAGATAATTTTCCTGGGTGGAAACTCGACTAGGTAGGTAGTTAGCTGCGAGGAGTTTGCCGGATTGAAGGGTCAGGATTGAAGCGGGCGGGAAAAGCAGTCAGACCTGATCAGGGGCATCTCCGGTAGGAGTTACCTAATCGCGCGCGGTTACTACGCACTTCTGGGTGCCCCTTCTCTTTTCGGTTACAAGCGTGCGGCCGAGAGCCTTGCTGCATTCTACCATGTCCCGATAACATCACCCCCTGCAAGCACAAAGGTCGCTGTAGGTATGTGCCTGTGTAAGGGGGACGTGCCGCCAACGATTCAATCGCTTCGTGATTGAACCCTCACCACTGTATATCAAGCCTGGAAGCCCCTGTAGCCAACGCTCAAGGCAACCCCGTGAGAGCCTCACTCAAGCTGCGCAAGTCCCGTGGTTCCGAGGCCCGTGCGGAGCCCTTGTGTGGCGCGCCCTCACTGGCCTCGAATCCTATCGGGGGTGCTTGGCGCGACGGCGTCAAGCCTCCTTACGTAGGGCTTGATAGTATAGTTTACTGTAGCATTCACACTTTTTTATTTCAGCCTTCCAGTCGTTTCTTTGTAGCCCCCCACCCCAGCGGGTAACAGCTTGAATCGTCGCAGACATCTAAAAGCGGACCCTAACGTCTATATCAGCACTTTGGTACAAACCCAGCTCAACGTGGCGAGCGTAATACCTAAAATTTCCTGCACCTCAAACAAGACTTCTACTCCAGGGCAGACAGCTCCCTCCTGTTGCCAGCGCCGTCGCAGCTGGCAAAACGCCAGCGGCCGCCATACCAGGAGCCAACCAGGTTCACAAGAGACCACTTGATAGGCGGCGGGATAGGCGGCCAGTTGGCCCAGCGGCCGCCCTCGTACGAGGCATCCAGGTTGACGAGGAAGAAGGGTACGACATCGGAGACGCCAGCCTTCATAACCGTCTTCTTGCCCCAGGCCGAGAAGGTGGCCGCCGCCTTGTCGGCCTCGGGGGTGCCGGACTTGGGCGCGTTGGGGTGTGCGGCGAGGTCCGCGATGGTAGATATTTCGGACCGGAAGTGCTCCTCGAAAGGTGCCTGGAACCCAGCCATGATCTTGAGCAGATCCGCGCCCGAGAAGTCGGCGGGCGAGGCTAGTGTGCTTAAATACTTGTGAAACTCGGCGAGCCCGGGGAGAAAAGCCTCTGGAACGCCGGGGCGGTGTCACCAATCGCCTTGGGTCAGCCTATGAACGGAGGGGCCAGAATCGCTATGGGGGCAGGCTCACCATGCTCCTGATGCGTCTTCCCCCAGATCTCTTTGTCGCCAAGCAGCTCTTCCATCTGGGAAAAGAGAACATTCTCTTCGTCGTCGTGGTGTGAGACGACAAACTTGTGCCAGGTCAGACAATAGCCGACGAAATCCGCCTTATCGACGTCGCGCACGTGGACGGCCTGGTGGTAGATGGAGTTGTAGCCTCTGTGGATAGCGTTGTGCAACATGGCCATATGCGAGGCGCCCGTGGTGAAAAGATCTGTCTTTTCCGTGGTGTGAAGTGGCGTGGGGATGAGCGCCAGCGGGCCGTCGGCCCAGGGCTTGGAGCCCGACGGGTTGCTTGTCGTCATGACGTACGGGGAGCTGCGAAAAAGTACGGCCAGGAAGATGGCTGTTGCGCTAATCAGGAGAGCGCGGATGCCTGCCATAGCGGAGGAGGAGAGGCGGTCCGTGGTGATGGAAAGAGCTTGGGCGGGCGAGAGCGGGGAGCTTTAAAGCTGTATCTGAAAGTTGCAGGTCGACAAAGTACGAATATCAGAGCGCAGCCGAGGCGCTTGTTGCTTCGGGCTGCGACACCTCTTCCGATGGCCCTCTCTAAAGCTCCGTACCCCTGATTGGATGGACCTGCGCTCGACGTGTCGCCATGTCATCGTATGATCCTTGAGCGCCAGATCAGGTTGCTCCGAGGCGACTCGGGCTCCATCCAGGGCGGGATGATTAACACGTCACGCCTAATTGGCCGCTGTACCCATGCCCCGCAGCGGGAACGAATCATGGCGCACGTGATAACGTGGGGTCATTGTTGGTTAGTCCAGTTTTGGCTCCAAGTCAGCATCAATCCCATTGATGGTTTTCAGAGTCCAATCAGCCCCTAAGTGGCAGGCGACTTCGACTCGATCTACATTGTACGGCGCTGTCGGCCTCCCTCTCCCCCTTGTCCTCCAGTCAGCCGTTGAGATTGGCCCTTGATGGACTCTGACAGGCAGAAACGGGGCATTGAAACGCGATCCCGTTGTATCTGGCGCAGAACGCGAATTCCGCCGCTTGCCTTCGCTCGGAGGAAACCGACGAGGCACAAAATAATCAGGCGTTACGATCCGCCTGACCGGTTCTGCGCCGCTACCTTTTCTCGACGACGACGGAGTCTCTTCGGTGCTCCGACTAGGCGCATTATCGATGCTGTCAGGACCGCCCCAGCTGCTGGGTGCCGTCCATCCCCCAACGCTTCGCGACGCCGGGGTCGCGCTGGGCGCCGAGCTGTTGGTTGGTTGATAGGTTTGTGCAACGCACCCCGACGGTAGAGGATACAGCTTCGCTCTCCCCTCCCGATCCGCCAAAGCATCGGTCGATGCGGTCACCATCTTGTCCGCTTCTAGCCCGGCGGCAGCGCCGAACGGGGATGCCGCCAGGGAAGAAAAGTCCCGGTCTGGCAAGCGCCATGGGGTGTGTGCGAGGAGGGCCGCGAGCACCCGGAAGCCGACGACATGAATGCTGGGCATGCAAACGCAGACGATGCCAGCTGTCAACTCGGCCGTGGTCCAACTGACCATCGCGGCCGGCCCTCCCAGGACCAGAAAAACTTGCTTGAGGCGGAGGGTCGGCGCCAGACGCAAGATGCTCAACATAGAGACTCTAAACAAAATGGAACATAGCCTGCTGTCAGCCAACAGTGGTCTCATTGCTGCACCTCTGGCGCAGAGAGATGCAACTCACATTGTTCCCATGCAGAGCATGATGCCGACTCCAATCACTGCCTCGCGGGTGAGGTCAAGCGTCCGAAGCTGCGAGAGGGGCAGGCAGAGAATCCACAGGCCAGTAGCGATGCAGATGCTGGCGTTGATCAGAATCAGGGTCGTCGGCTGCACGCAAACCCCGGCCGCGGCGCCCCCTCTCCAGCCCTCCCAGGTCTTGTATATCGGCCAGCACTGGAAGATGGCAGCCAAGAGACTGGCAATTGAAACGCCGCTCTGGTCCACGATTGTCCACAGCAGAATCTGGCGAAACTTCCAACGCCCGCCAGGTCCCCAGCGACGGGACCTCTCGCTTCCACCACACCCCTTGCCCGTGAAAACACGCCAGTAAAACACCAGGAATGAGCATCTCAGCAGTCCAATGGCTACCGCATGAAAAATCTGCGTCAGGTACAGAAAGAAGGTTATTTTGCTGATTTGCTCGGTGTTCAAGGCCCAGAACTCGCGCCCCAGGCCCATGCTAGCCAAGGCGGCGGCAAACGTGTAGACCGCAAGGCAGAACAAGTACGTGAGCGAGACGCACACCTCTTCGACTCTCAGCACCGCCCAGTCTGGGCACGGCCCTCTGTCGAGTAGCCTGCGGACCAGTCGCGCGATGACGCAAAGGCTCGATATGACGACCCATGAACACTGCTGAGCTCGGAGCTTCGCTTTGCTGTCCTTGAGCTTTTGACCGCAGGTGGTCCTGGTGAGTCTGATTAGCGCCATCAGATCCACCTTGCTGCAGCGCTCCTGGCCGCACTGCAACATGGCGCTTTCTGTGATTTGCGGACCGCAAAAGCACGTGTCGTCTGTTATGAGGCATCGAGAGGCTGTCGCTACGTCCTGGAAGCACACACGCTGTTGATTGCGGGACAGCATCCTCCCCGTCAGCAAAAACTCCGCGCTGCTCGCCTTTGCGCACCTAGCCGCGTCCCCCAGAACTCACAATGCAGCTAGGCATTTGCGGGAACGTCTGTGACCACAAGTTGCGATTGCTGGCCAGCACGAACGAGGCGAAAAGGAGATGCAACACCAACACCATAATTCCAGCGTGGGCCTTCATTGTGGCAAGAGAAGGGATAAGGGGGCCGCGCTCGAGCGACTGATAAGTGTTCGCCCGCCTCGAGAAAAGCAATGAGGAAGCACAGCCGTCACGGCCTGCTTTTGCCTTGTAACTACCGAGGGCAGAAAGAACCAACAACTACAAAGAATTCCAGAACTCTCCTCTTCTCCGGGGGAGCTGTTTGTTATATCATGCTGAACCTTTTTGTCTCGCCGCGCCTGGGGCCGCGGCGCCGTCCCCTATTGGTAGTGTCCTGGTCAGCCCAAGGACGCTTGTTTCGTCGTGGCGCCTCGCCCTTGCACCAGAGCTCCCCGCCGGCCGTCATGCCGCCGCTCCCAGTGGTAAGACGGCCATAATAAACGGAGGCTCGCTTGTTAGTGTGTCTTTAAAAGCGGCGCTGCCCGTGGGGGGGCCATCAAGCTTCGGGCTTGGAAAGTTCTCAGCCACCCCCAATGGCCTACTTCCGCCTCTGCAGATTTGAGTTTCGCTGGACCAGCCGACCAGGCCACCCACTGCGCGATGGGCCCGGTCGGCGCGGGCCTCGGTCCCGGTTCTTGGAAGGCTATCTTCGTAAGGGGACGGCAATGCCAGCCTAGAGGTGCCTAGCACAACTTTGGGCCACCATGTCATAGCTATCTAGTGAAGGTAGTGCCGGAAGTGCCTGTCGGTCGAGTCCGAGCCTGGTTTCCCACCTGACAGGCTATTCCCTTTCCATCTCATTTGCGAGCTTGTGCGCTAGCTTGCTACCAACGGCCCAGTGAGCCTTGTTGACATGACAAAGAATGCGTGCATTGAGAGTTGTGCCGTCTCGGTAGTTAAAATAAACAGCTCTTCACGTACCCGAACGGCTTAAACTTACTCCCCTGGCCACAAGTTCTCTCTTAAAACGCATAGTTAATCACTTATGCTTTTGCTTCGAGGCCAACGCCGCTTGCATCATTGGGTGGAAAAACACAGGTTATATCCGGTGCATATTTTGAAAATGCGAATCTCTGTAGGCCTACCTCCTGAGCAGGCTGCGGTAGTCTATACGTGATAGGTAGGTGACGGGTGGGATGGATGATTCTGTAATGTTTAAATAGAGTAGCACAGTCGTATCCTTGCTGCGCGCGCCAGTTTACTGTTTAACGGCACGGCCAAGTGCAAAGATATGCTGGAGCTAGAGCGAGCGCAAACCTGGCTCGTCGTGGTTGGCTGAAGATCGGGTTGCCCCAGTCCCCAGGTTAGACAGAAGATCTGACGGCTAACTGAGCTCCAAGTCAACGACACTTCAACCATCCCTCATGAGGCCGCCAGGAAACGAGCAGGCGTTGCGCCCTCCTCGTGGGTGGTTTAGGTGGTCAGGCGTTTGTCAGTTTAAGCTCTGTGTACATGCCATAAGGCAAGCTAATGACGATACAAACCCATAATGATTGTAAGAACGGATCCGACAGAAGACCCCCTTCACCGCAAATCGCAAATTACAGCCCGCTCAGTCTGATCAGGGGACTGGACCCATGCCATCCTGTCCAGCACCACCACGCTCCACTGCAAGTCTGAGCGATGACAATCCTACTTCGAATGGATTTTCTGCGCAGCTCCAACAGTCGCCTTCTTGGTCCTGCCATTCCGGCGCAGCCAGCGGAGACCCAGGGAAGTCATAACCACCATGAGCGTCCAGCGGTCGCCCAGCTCTCCTGTGATACCAGCTCCTTTCAGCTCCAGCGTAAACGTATGCTTCAGGTTTAAAACGTTGCGGAATGTGAGCTCAGCCACTGTCTGGGCGTTATCCAGCGGGGAAAAGGATGAAGATGATGGTGCTGTGGGGTTTGACGAGAGACGGTGCAATGTATATCGACTGCTTGCCTCATGCGTGCTGTACTCCTTGTCTCCTTCCATCTTTCGCCATTCAAACTCCTCTCTCTGCCTCTTCTTTACACCAACCTCAATTGCAAACCGGAACACAACGCCGTGCTCCTTGCTGGTGGAGGCGTGCAGTATCTCGGTGACCGTATCCCGCGGGCTTCTCCCGAGGTCCAACGGCGGCAGCTTGACGCTCGTCTTAGGGTCAAATAGGCTGACAAGAAATGGGAGTGGAGACTCGTCACCCACGGCCGCGAGGATAGGGACTTTCATACTCGTCCCGTTTCGAAGATAGAAGCCATGTCCGAACTGAAGAGGCCCTCGGGGGGTGTAGCCGAAATGCACCTCGACAAGATAAAGAAAGTCGTCCTCGGTGGCACCGCAGAGTTTCTAGGTTTTGAGCGCTTGAAGGACGCCCGAGAAGTTGCTGTACAGGTTCATGGCTGGGGGAAAGGATCGATATCCCGAAAACTCAGGGGTAAGCGGTAAATCTTTGAATGATCGGTCCGACTCGCTGCTTTGCGACAGCCGGCCTGCTTTCTCATTGTCGGCCAATACTGTGAGAAGTGGTAAAGCCAAAATAGTGAAGTGTGCTTTCGCATGGTAAAATAACGGCCGGGAGAGCTTTGAGTGAACGTGAAGCGACCGTGTTTGCTGCCCAGAAGGAGAGCAAGGAGGAAACCATATGGGAGGTGAGGGTTGCGGGCTGGAAGGCGGAAAGGACCTGTAGAAGCAGGTGTTTGATAGTTCGTTATGGCCTTATTTAGCCGGACGCTTACCGTAGCTGGTAAGCCAACGGCAAATAATCTAGAATAATGCAGCCAATCGAATGTGGAACTAAGGCTTCGGGTAACCATCTAACGAAAAGACAAGCGGGGAAGAGGAATGCTTGCACAACACGTCTCAAAATCAGGCGAGAACGCAAACAGGGGATGAATGGGCGGTTGTGATAGGATTTGTTCCGAAAAAAAGAAGCCGACTTGGCCATTGAAGCTTTCGCGGCCCGCCTCGACTGCTACACAGCCTTGGAGCAAGCATTCAGACCAACATCCCAGACTCCTAGTGATTCCCCTTGTCAACCCAGCCTACAGTTACTGCTCAGTACTACTTAGGTGCCCTACCCTAGGAGCAGAGGCCTGTTTGTAACAAGCACTCCCCGTTGGGGAACCACCTGCCGTGCACGGGCCAGGACGGGAATGAACGAGGTGGCAAATCTCTAGGTGGAGCATGGAGGGAGCGCAGGTGGGGCGCTTATGGGGGCGGCCATTGGCCAGAGGTCGAGGACTTTGAATAAATTCTTCCCTCACTGGTTTGCTAGGGGAGAGCGGACGGGATCCCGTATATTCCAGTGGGTATGGTCGTATGTGCTCGTTGAGGCAAGCCCTTTTCCTTATAAGTTGTACAAAAGGGGTAATTAAAAGATCGCGCACCGAACAAACTGAGAACAAACAAAAGCGCATGATATGAAATATGCAACAGTTCTGGTTTGTATTTGCAAATATTAAGCGTACGGACCATAAAGGCGTGATAAAAGGAGATGGCTCCCATGTTCATCCTCAAGTTTGGCTCCTCTTCAGAATCTGAAATGAGATCCATCTTTGCCTGAGGCTAACCCTACGGAGCCGCCCTGGACCCGCCCGCCAGCTCCCTCAGGTGGTCATAGCTCTGACCACCAGGGGCAAGCCGATTGCCGAGCACGACTAATAACGTCAACTGGGACCTGACCTCGATTTTTTCTCACACCTGGTTTCCTGGCTCTCCTCTATTGCATCGTCTGTACAGAACCTCGCCTCTGTGTCCCAATTGAACGCCTTATACACTAGTCCGAAGTAAGTAAACGTTGCTCATAGTTTTGTCTCCATGTGTCCCCTGATCGAACAGGGGAGCTCCCGAGCTCTCCCTGCTTGATATATGCCAGCCTCCGAAATCCAGATCCCCCCTACTGAAGACATGCCTACGCACACATGCCCAAAAGCTGGCTGGGAATGCCCGCTTGCACAAAAGGCAGACATTTTTGCTTGGCCTCCATGGTGACGGCAAATTGGCCGAAACCCTTGCCATTGTCATCTCCCCCTTCCGTCCTGGTGCGAGACATTGCTTTTCCAAGTGGGCCCGGTTCCGAGGAAGGTGCGCCCCTTCCAAGAACACAATTGATCCATCCAAGGGCGCCCCGTCACGCTGCAGTTCGGCGGTGGTTTGATTGGGCTAGATGCAGGTATGCACTTGGTCCAAGAAGCGTGGCAAGGAGGCGGCCGGGGCGCCTACCAAAGCCACTCTCCCCGCCCTTACCTCGCCGTTTTAACCCGAGGGCAGAGAGAAGAGAAGAGCCGTCCGATACGCGGTGGCCGAGGGAACAACTCATCCAATTGCCGGGCACAACCTCTGCGCGGACGAAGCATCCTTGGAGGGGTATGCAAGTGCGAATGGAATGCTGGGCCAGCAGATTTGCTAGCACCCGCTTAGACACCTCGCAACCAGATGCCTCGCGCCTGCCCTGAGGCTGCGGAAACATGGCAGGCTGGGATTTTGCCACGGACTTGCCCCATTCCCCAACCGGCTTAGTGCCCTCTGTCGTCAACGCTGGAGCTGCGGCGGCGTTACCCCTCATCACGTGAACCCATCAGTCGTCATCTGCACGCCCTGGGTCCTGGATCGTGATTGGTTGGTTGCTGATGCCTCCCTCCCCGCACAGCTGCTGAATCAGTCAAAATGAGGCCTACACTTCTCCGACCCCTCGTTCCCCGCCATAACCTCTTCGCTTCTTCGCTTCCGCGCTCTTCTTTTCTTCCCAGCTTCAAGTGCAACAACCGCCCTTCCTCGTCTCCCATCCACCACACCTTCAAAGTCCGATTCTACTCAGCCAGCTCCACGAACGCATCCAACATGTCGCGCACCAAAGTGTAAGTTCTCCCTCGATAGCTCCAGCCAAGACGGGTTCATTGGGGATGATTCCTTTGGGGGGACCTCGGCGCTAACCCAATGCGTGGTCTTTAGCTACTTCGACATCCAGTGGGCGGACTCCAACACCCCCGAGTCTGGCCGTAAGTTATCCATCCTCCCCATCGCTGTATCAATTGTGTCCTAGGACACGGTTCTTTCGCTTCCGTCGACGTTGTCGACGTTGGTTCTAGAGCCTCGAGACTCGCAAGCTGTCCGGCCTGGAGCTCTTCTGCGCCAATCAAATAGCCTCAGCCCACGCTGAACCCAAGCTAATGCCCTACCTCCCCAACTGTAGCCCCGAACTCCGGCCGCGTTGTCTTCGAGCTGTACGACGACATTGTCCCCAAGACCGTCGACAACTTCAAGCAGCTCTGCGCAGGATTCAAGGACCGCGATGGCAGCACCATTGGCTACAAGGGCTCTTCGTTCCACCGCGTGATCCCCAACTTCATGCTCCAAGGCGGTGACTTCACTCGCGGCAACGTATGTCACCACCCCGTCATGCACCTGCGGGACTCGCGCAACTGCAAGTCCAGGCTGAGCTCTGACTGACATTATCGGCTATAGGGCACTGGTGGCAAGTCCATCTACGGCGAGAAGTTCGCCGATGAGAACTTCCAGATGAAGCACACCAAGGTCGGCCTTCTGTCGATGGCCAACGCTGGCCCCAACACGTATGTTGCCCTTCTGCTCCAATTGAGAACCCCAATCAGGATCCTTTGTCAAAGCAGCTGCTAACTCTTGCTTGCTTCTCCTCCAGCAACGGCTCGCAGTTCTTCGTCACCACCGCCATCACCTCGTGGCTCGATGGCAAGCACGTCGTCTTCGGCGAGGTTGTTGAGGGCTACGAGAACGTCGTCAAGGCGGTCGAGGGCCAGGGCAGTCAGAGCGGTGCTATCAAGACCAATGCTTACAACCCTGACGGCCCCGGCCCCAAGAAGGGCAACTTCAGGCCCACCATCGTCGATGCTGGTGTTCTGTAAATTACTCGATCATCACAGGAATCGCATAGGCATGATGGACAAGGGTCCTGCGTGACCAGAGACCAGCCATTGGCGCCACGGCGAATTTTTTGGGAGCAAAAGCGGACAGATCGTTTTTAAACACAGGACAACCAAGATCCTTGGTGGGAAACCTAGACTCAAAATTAAACTAGTCAAGTGAATTTCACCACTCTGTGCCAGTTACTTGCCGCTCTGATCCAAATTCCAAAAATGGCCCATGTGCCGCAGGGGGTATCATTTAATCTCGGCCACTATACACAGTCTCCAGGCTGCTCTAGTTTGCCCGCCGAACTCCCAGAATACCAGGTTCAAATCATTGCAAGAGACAGGTCAAGACATCACCGGGTGGCGTAGCTTGGAGCATGTGAATATCATAGTTCAACCACTTCGGGCTTTTTTTCTTCTTCTAGGCCGAGCCACCTGTTGTAGTATATACAGGTGCGCGGACTGACGGGCCCTCCCTCTTCACACAGCTCAAAGACGGGGCAGTTGCCGCAGGGGGCCTCTGTCAGGCCGTTCTCGCGGGCGGGCGGGCCCATGCGGACAACGTCGAGCTGGTTGCTGTCGCTGGTGGCGGCGTCGTCTAGCCGCGGGATGGCGGTGGCGCGGTAGCCGGGCTTGCGCGGCTCGTACCCGTGATGCACGGGCTCGATGAGGCCATCAAAGACGAGCACGTCGACGAGCTGCTGGATGTCGTCCTCGGCGAGAGTCTGGTTCTTGGCGATGCCGGCCTTGCCGATCAGGACGGCGATCTGCTTTGTCGTGGGGTACCCCTTGTACCCGGCCGGCAGCGGCCGCAGCACGTTTTTCCTAGCCGCCGCCACCGCCGCCGCCTCGGCCGTCGCAGCGGCGTGGCCGTTAACCCTCGGCTTCTCGCCGCCGTCCACGCCCGCCTCGACGGCCGAGCGCTTCTTCCCCTTCTTGGCCTGATCGGCCGAGCCCTTGATGGCCTTTTTGGGCGCGCGGGCGCCTGTCGCGGCGGCCGTTCCGTTGACGTGCGACTTGTAGGTGCTCTGGGTCTTGACGATGTCAAAGACGACGCGCTCCAGCTCGTCGATGAATGCCTCGTCCAAGGTTGAGTCGTTGTACCACGGCCCGCCCGTGGCCTTCTCGGAAGGCTTGAGATTAGCCTTGATGTACATCTTCTTGTTCGGGTGCTCGACGCTCTTCATCTCCGAGATGAAGCCCTTGCTCTCGAGCTGCTTTAGCGCCTGCTTGAGCGTCGCATCGTGCATGCCCAGGCGCCGCAGGACCGCGCGCGACCAGATCCCGTCGGCGCCCGCCTCGTCGATGATGGAGTAGACAAGCACGGCATCGCTTGAGGGGAGGTTGATGTATCTGTTTGTGTTTGCCGGGAAAGGCAGGGTCCGTTAGCGTCTTGTCGTCTCTCCCGGATGGCCTGCGCCGGCCTCTCCCAGGATAAGGGGGGACCAATGGCGCGTGCGAGATTTGAGCGAGGAGAGTCGGGGAGGGGGAAGGGGGAATCCCTACTTTTGAGCATCTTCGCGCGTGCGGTACTTCCAACACAGACCCTTACGCTGGTCATTGACGGGCACGAGCAGCTTGTCGTCCGTCAGGCCCTGCACCACGCGCATGAGCAGCATGGGGCTGTCCTCGGGGACCACGTCGAGCGCGAAGAGGTCTTTTTGGGTGTAAAGGCGCCCGATGGAGCCATTGTTGACGCAGGCCTCGTACAGCTCCTCCTTCAGCTCCTGGATCCTGGCCGGGTCCTCGGCCATCGACGGCGTCGACCTCGCGGTCGCCATCTTGGCGAGGCCGGAGGGGCGTCTCGGGGGGCGCTTTCGGGGTTGGTGTCAGTCAGGCCGCCGACAGCGGGAGGCGTGGGCGAGTCAGCAGCAATCTGGGGGAGGGGCTGAGAGGGGTGCAGTTCGGGGGCGTTGTGTTCGTATGGGTTCGAGGCTGAGTAGGGAATCAAGCAGCAGCGCGTTGCTAGCTAATCTGCGGGTGTAACATTTTGCCGCGGTTGCGACCCGAGTCCCTCGCAGCCGAATGCGACAACAAATAATCCTAGAGTCAGGAAATTTCCCCCGCCAAACGCTCTTATTGCCGGCAGTAAATCGGCTGACTGCTCACCGCCCAGAAGCCTTTTGACTAATGTGGGTCGGTGATCCGCCTGACGGGGTCGAGTCGGGCACCTGCTTACACGGCGAGATGGACGAATTTGGTATTAAGAATACGGGCTTGGGAACTGAACGGTTATTCGTTCATTAGTCCGGCATTAGGTGGGACGCATTATTTGATAAATTCATGGAGAGAGAGAGAGACAAGAGCGGAATATTTTATTGTAAAAGTCCAATTTAATTCACCTTGGGCTCGTAACACGCTGCTCTGCGCCATCTAAATGAGATGGCCAATATACCCCGGCCAACCTCACACCATCGTGCGCAGGGCGTCGCAAAAGTACGTGATGGCCTGCCTGCCCGCCTCGAGCACGCCGTCCATGGCCAGGAACGGGTGCGGCTGGCCCTTGAGCACGTGCACGTCGGCCCTGACCCCGGCCGCGCGCAGCCTCTCGCCGAAGGCCACTCCCTCGTCGCGCAGCACGTCCAGCTCGCCGGCCACAATGACGGCCGGCGGCAGCGCCGCCCAGTCGCCGGTCCAGAGCAGCGGGCTGGCCTCGGGGTGGGCCCAGTCGGCGCGGTCTGGGAGGTAGTGCCTGCGGTACCACAGCATCTTCTCCGCCGGCAGCGCCGGCGTGAGCTTGTTCTCGCGCCAGGACGCGTTGTTGTCCACGTCGGCCGTGTTATCGGCCACAGGCACCGATAGCAGCTGCAGCTTGAACCGCGGGTGCCCGGGCCGCGCCACCGCGCGCTGGCACATAACGGCCGCGAGGTTGCCACCGGCCGAAGAGCCGCCCGTAGCGAGCCGGGTCGTGTCGAGCTCTAGCACGTCCTTGCCCTCGCCCAGCACCCACTGCACCGCCTCCCAGCAGTCGTCGACGGCGGCCGGGAACGGGTACTCGGGCGCGAGCCGGTAGTCGGTCGTCACGACCACGGCGCCGCCCCGCGACGCCAGATTCGTCGCCACCACGTTTTCCGTGTCGATCGTCCCCAGCACCCAGCCGCCGCCATGGAAGTAGACGCAGACGGGCCACCCAGCGGCCGGCCTGGCGCCCTCGGGCGTGAAGGCCCGTACCCTAACGTCCGGGCCGGCGCTGTGGCGCCTCGGGAACGTGTAGTCGGCCGTCTTGGCCACGGGAACCAGGGGCCCGGCGCCGGGGATCAGGATGCCGCTCGACCGCGACGCGGCGATGGGCTGCAGGTGCACCTGCGGCTTGTCGAAGATGTGCTTGTTGTAGAAGGCGGCATATTCGGGGTCGATCCGGCCGAGGACGCTCTCATGGAGAGGGTAGTTGTGTGCTTCTGGCTCTGTGGACATGCTGTGACTGGTCTTGTGGTCGCTGTGAAATGTAGATGGTGATGGCTTAGAGAGGTCGAGTGACGCATGGAACAGCAAAGACGGAGCAGCTAGTATAGTATGTATTCGCAGTAGGCTCGAGGGGGTGACTTCTAGAGTCTGACATCGCCTAGGTTGTGATCGAGGGTCGGTCCTACGGCATCCGGCCCCCTGTTCCACCAGCTGGGCCCCGCCGGATGCCATGCCGGCTGCCCATGACACGTTTCCCCTATGTGCCAGGTTTGTGGATGCATGCCAGTGGGGGGAGATGTCAGGAGAATGATTCGGGTACTGTCCGGGCTTGCTGTGCACCGGACTGTTCCAGGATGGTCACCAATGCCTTAGTGAGAGGGGCCGCGCGGAGGTAGTAGTCACAAGCTCCGAAAGTGGGAGCTAGTTCTGCGGCCCAGACCAGGGGTATTTGGCGGGAGACGGAGATTAGGTGTCTAGTGTGATGTACAATGGTGGATCGAGGTTACCGAAACGTGGCACCGGTTTGCCCATGAGATCTCCTGAGAATGTTCCGGCTCGGCGACCCTAAAACGCGATGCATACATGGCGTTGGGCCACCCGCTCACCGTCAAGCCTGTGCGGGGTAGGGAGGGGAGCTGGTCAGCACTGAGTGAGGGCTTTTGTTTGGGGCTGTAGCTGGTGCAACCAACGAGGCAGCTCCAGTGACGTTGCTCTGTACGTTGGACTGTGGGGCCGATGATGCCGTCCCGATATCGGCAAATCCAAGCACTGTCTGCTGCTGTGTAGATAAGAAGCATCACGGTAAAGAAGAGCCCGAAGCCAGCTAGAAACAACGTCTGCACTCGAAGGCCTGCCATCCCGCAGCCTAAGACGATGGCCAAGCAGGAGGAGCCATATCTGGCGCGGCTCTACCCGAGCTCCCCAAAAGATGTCCTCATCGATCTCTACCTGGGCAAGTCCCTCTCGGACCTTCCCACACCGTCGGCCATCCTCGACCTCGCGGCCGTAAGGAGGAACTGCGAGCGCATGCTAAGCGCATGCAGTGGCCTCGGTCTGCAATGGAGGGCGCATGTGAAGACTCACAAGGTTAACCCTTGTCTCACTTTCATTTCTCTGCTGGATGTCTCTCTCCGTGAAGCCCTAGCAGTATAGACGGTTAACTTCGCATGGGTTCTTAGACGGCAGAGATCACTCGCCTGCAAGTCGGCGACGATCCCGCCACGCCCGCGCAGATTGTCGTGTCGACTCTGGAGGAGGCCGAGTTCCTCCTCCCGCTCCTCAAGGAGTACCACGCACAGGGCCGGGCCGTAAATGTCTTGTACGGACTCCCAATAGCCCCCGGGCGGATGGCACGCCTGGCTGCCATCGGTGATGCCCTGGGCCACGGCAGCATCAGCGTGCTGGTCGACCACCCAGCCCAGCTGGAGCACCTAGCCCGCTTCTTCGGCAACCAGGAAACGGCAGCGCATACCGTTCCCCGTGTTTACATCAAGGTGGACATGGGCGGGCGGAGGGCCGGTGTCGAGGTCGGTTCCGAGTCGTTCCGCGCCGTCACCGACGCGGCGCTGGCGGCGCACGACGCCGGCGCTGTTGTCTTGGCCGGCATGTACTCTCACGCCGGTCACTCGTACGGTGGCGACAGCCGCACGACCGCCGTCACCATGATGACCGCCGAGCTGGACGCCCTCGTCAAGGGCGCCGACGCGGTGGTGCAGGCGGCCATGGCGAGGCTGAGCTCTCAGAGAAGGCACTTGCCACCCTTGGTTCTGTCCGCGGGCGCGTCTCCCACTGCCCTCGCGGTGCAGAACCTCCTATCATCGCCCCAAGCCGCTGGACTCCCGAGTGATTTGGTGTCCGCTACGACCACCCTCAGTGCCCTGTTCCAGGAGATCAAGTCCAAGGGGCACGTCGCCGAAATCCATGCGGGCGTGTACCCGCTGCTCGACATGCAACAGCTCGCCGTACACTCCGTCTCCTCGGCCCTGGCCTCGTGGAGGGACGTGGCAATGACAGTTCTTTCCGAGATTTGCAGCACGTATCCCGGCCGAGGCCATGACGGCAAGACCTCCGAAGCCCTGTGCGGTGCGGGAGGCCTGGCGCTTGGGCGCGAGTTCTGCAAAGCGTACCTGGGGATGGCGGTTGTCCACCCCTGGGGCAGGAAGGGCGCCGACGGCAAGCCGCTTGCGCTGCCGGACTGCGACGTGGAGAGCTTCGAGGGCTGGATCGTAGGCAGGTTCTCCCAAGAGCATGGAATTCTGACCTGGCACGCGCCTGACGGCCAAGGTTCTGGCAAGCCTGACGAGTTCGAGATCGGCCAGAAAGTACAGCTCTGGCCCAACCATGCTTGTATAACAAGTAGCCATTTTGGGTGGTACTTCGTTATAGATTCGGATCTCAAAGGCAGGGAGGACGAGGTTGTGGACATCTACATCAAGACAAGGGGCTGGTGATGGACTGTCATCTGAGAATCCAATCCAGTTCTTTCGGAACCTCCCAAGCAGCCGGCCTTGACCTTGTGGTGTGATTGGTGGTAATTGTAGCCAAGGCTCAGGATCGGGCCGTGTATCAGGGGTGATTGGGGGTACGAACCCCTCAAGATGCAGGCTAAATGTGGTGGCCGCCGTCGCCAAGGCGCTTCCGGTCAGTTGGTTTCCGGATCAAGATGCGGCTTTAATGATTCCGAGGTGGCCACATCTCCTCTGGCGGCGGAGAGCGACGACTTTGGCCATATTTTATCTCATGGGGCTGGCTTTCCGCTTGAAACAAGGCCAATCCCACCGAATGATGCTTGGATGTTGTCCACCACTCCCGTAATCCGTACATACGAGCGCTCTCTCCTATCAACCCCCAACACCACGCGGAAAATGGCGCTGTCGGCCGAGCTAGACGTGGCGGCCAAGGTGCGAAGCACCAAAGACGAGCTTGTAAAACATCACAATGCCCAAGTCGAAAGGCTGCAGAGGCAGCAGAACAGCAAAGTGGCGTCTCGTTCCGTCAAACGACCCGATCTTGATAATCCATATCCAGCATCCGTCAAGTCGATCAGCGAGCTAGAAAAGGTAGGCCTAACACGAAAGAGGCTGGGAAATAATTCAAGCTGACTTTGTCATAGATACCACTTCGCACATTGGAGCAAGGCAAGCACCACCGCCGCAAAGTCCTGGTTCTACGCATCGTGGCGTTGCCGTATAGCGGCATCGGAACGGTGACAGTCGTGGAAGACGAGTATGGTGATGTTGAGAGGCTCGTCATCTTTGCCCATAGTGATTCTTCAATCTTGTCCAACATCCCCGAGGGGTGCTTCGTCGCGGTCAAAGAGCCATTTTACCGATGCCCGCCAGCAGGCCAGGATGTGTATCCGGAGAGCAAGACGCCGGTTATCTCGGTCGATCACCCCTCCGACATCTTGCTCCTGAGGTTCAGTGATCCCATAATCCCACTAGGGCTCAAGGGTGGCGTAGAACATCCTCTTCTTAGCTCACTGGAGGAGTGGAAGACCGCAGGTGACACTGCTTTTCTCGAAGGGGATCTGGCGACGGCCGCATTTTGGTATGTCATTCTGACGCTTGACGCAACGACTCATGTCAACACGAGAACACCCAATAACAGCCAACTTTGGCAGCTATACCGAGGCCCTTGACTTTGTAGGGGCACCGGGCGAGAACGAGAGCATGGACAGTGAAGCGGCGGCGGCAGCCGTGTATACCAAAAGGGCAGGAACCAATCTTTTGCTCGGCAAGCACGACGCCGCCAGATCGGATGCGCTGGCGTCACTGACCGGAGGGTCGGCCGACTGGCGGGGGCATTTGACCGCGGCAAAAGCAGCCTACGCGCTGAGAGACTTCGGTGGCGCGCTTGAGCAGCTCGACCTCGCCCTTGCGCTCCATCCCAGCGATTCAGCAACGGTAACCCTGAACAAGGAGAGGGCGCGGACCCTCGACCGGATTCACGAAGAGGACACGGGCGAGTACGACTTCCCGGCACTCGCCGCATCGGTCTCTCCGGCCGGGCCGAAGCCAAGCGTCCACCTGGACGTTGCAGACTTCACAAGACGGACAACTGTGGAGGAATCACCCATGCATGGACGAGGCCTGTTCGCTACCGAGCTTATCCCGGCGGGTGAGCTCGTCTTTGTGGAGAAGGCGACGGTCATGCCGACCAAGTACGACGACGAAGGATCCGCCGCTGGCTTATATGCCGGCATGGTCCGCCGGATGTACGACAGCCCCACTGTTGCAGCCCGGATCGGTGGGTGCTGGGCCGGAGAGTATGGCTGTCTGACGGGAAAAGAGGGCACCGTGGTCGACGGCACGCCCGTCATCGACGTCTTCCACACGGAGCTGGTCCGCACCAAAAACTGCCACAGCTGCCCCCCCTTGACGGTGGACAACACGCGCCCCCGCCCCGAGGGCGTGCCGGAGCCGCCGCAGACGAGGGGCATCTGGCCGCACGCGGCCATCATGAACCACGCATGCGTGGCCAACAGCACGCGCGCCTTCTGCGGCGACCTGTTCATCACGCGGGCGTCGCGCGACATCCCCGCGGGCGACGAGATCACGCAGCAGTACGTGCCCGTCCGGGCCGACTGGGGCGAGCGCCAGGCGCAGCTCCGCCACTGGTGGGGGTTCGAGTGCGCCTGCGCGCTCTGCGCGGCCGAGAGGCCCGCGGCGACGGCCGACCCGGCCACGGGCGGCGCGGGTGGCGCGCATGCGAGGCGCAAGGCGCTCCTGGCGCAGATCGAGAAGCTCGCGAACCGGGCCAAGCCGGCGCCCGGGAGGTCCTCGATGGGCTTGACGGCGGACAGGAGGCAGCCGCCGCCTGGCATCTATCCAGACGCCATAATCCGGAACGTCGAGAGGCTGTCCAAGCAGCTCGAGGACGCGCACGAGCGCGAGGTCTACGGCGAGGGAGGCGCCGAGGGCGGTTCCAGACTGCTGCCGCGGCTGATGCTCGTGTTTCCGCACATGTGGCTGATTGACGCCTACCGCGGACGCCGCAACTACGCCAAGGTGATTCAGAAGGCGCTGGGGGTGATACGCGACTTTGGCTTCTTGCTACCTCCAAGCGCAGTGTCGCAAGCAGCGGCGACGGCCGACGGACTCGTCGAGGGCATCGAAATTCAGGGCTTGTTCCAGACTCAGCCCTCGGAAGCGGCAGGGCTGATGACGATTCACGTGCTGAGGGCGCTGAAGCATGGGGCGGATGCGCACCAGGCGTTGGGGCGAGAGGAGGAGGCTGAGCGGTGGGAGGCGGCGGCGGCGTTTGGGTTCAAGATGGTTTCGGGGTGGGAGAACGATATCGACATCATGATGGCGCCGGCAGAGAAGTAGGCGTGTCGTCGGGCCATTCCGGTTCTTAGTGTTTTGTGTTGATCTGAACATGACGATAGAATGATGAAGATGGATGAAGCATGAAAACAGACATCTGCCACCTCAACTTTGGGCAACTGAAAGTCAAAGTCCCACTATTAACTCATGCCAAATGCTGGGCAGTTCGCCTGGAACTTAGCGCCGGAAGCACCGCACGGGCATACCTTCGCTAAACACTAATCTCGCACCGACCACGCGCAGGGCCACGACGACAATGGGCTCGCTCCTATCTGAACCCTTTAGACAGCTCCCCCTATGGGATGCGCTTCTTTCCAGGCTGTTAACCCATTGTGTCCGTTATCGAGCTGGCCTGCAGCACACTCGTCCGACACCGCGATCCCGATGTTGCTCTCCGTGTCATCAACACGCCCCGTTCCCATCCCCTGCGCTTGGCCAGGATAATGGAGGTCCTTGGACAGAGACTCGTCGTCGCCGAGCTTCACCCCCTTTCCATAAGATTCAAACCCGTCCAGCTTCCCCGGAAAGTCGATCCAGCTGTCTATCCGGGGCGTGTCTCCGTGCTTGCGCGCGCCGCGCGTACCCACGGTTGAGAGTGATGCGCGATGGTTGGCGGCCGCCGCGCGAGCCAGCGCCACCGATTTGGTGGAGCGATCCATGCCAAAGAGACGAGGGAAGCGGCGGACGATCAGCGGCTTGAGCGTGACGGCACATGCGCAAGCGATGGCCATGTTGACTTCGATTGAGGTCCAGTACGTGTTCGAGGCCGTGTTCCATGTCAAATCCGACCCAGGGGTGAGATTCGTATCGATCAAAAGGACAAGCCGGACGATTGCCATGGTGCAGACGCTGTTCACAAGGTGGTTTCACACAGCGTTAGCCACCGCATGTCTGCCCACTGATCTCACGAGGGAGCACGACTCACAAGAAACCCAAGGCAAACAAGGCCAAGATAGCCAGCTTCTGCCGCCAGGGCATCCGCAGGTTCCAGATGACAGGCAGAGGGAGGGCAAAGATGAAGAAGTCAGTGGCAACGTGCAGCCCGTTGTTAAACCACCAGATTCGTTCCGACTGGCACAGCGCGTCGCTTCGGGCTGTGAAGTCCCAGTAGGCTTGCAGGGGAATGCATGCCGTGAGAACTGAGCCGACGGTCCACACGTTGGATATGACAACAAAGCCCATGGCTATCCGTGCTGCCCACCAGGCCCAGCCGATGGTAAAGAAGGTGAAGTAGAGCAGCAGGATGGATATCTTGACAAAGCAGACCGTGAGGCTGTAGAAGAGGATGCTGTACCAAGAGGCCTGGCAAAGAATTAGTCACACGCCGTCGAGGACCGATAGTGCTGTGCATGCTTACCCTTATTCCAAGAGCCAAATCAGCAGGATCCGTGTCCCAAATATGCTTTCCTTGCCCGGTATAGATCTCTAAGTTCCAGGCATCCAGTGTTAGTTGCCTGTTCGTACCATGGGCCATGTTGCTGTAGTTGGGGGAGGAGAACGAACGGTCAACGGAAGCGATCATAACACCGGTGGCGAATACCTGCGTAGAGAAGTTAGGTGTTAGCCAAACTTCAAAGTGACTGTGCTTCGCCTATGAGGGATTCGCTATAAGCCTACCCAGGCTGCTAGTATACACCAGTCAGCAGCGCCCAGGATCCTCAGAATCTGCCTCCTCGTGTAGAAGCGGAGTGCGACGAAACAGCCCCCGATGAGCCAGGTGAACCCTGCGCAGAAATACAGGCCAAGTTGCTGAGACTCGTGCGACAGCCCGTCACCTGAGCTCCCCATTATCACCTCAGGGACAGGTACCGGCGTCGGAAGATCCATAAGCTGCATCTTGTTAGGCTGCAGGCGGTCAGTGCAGGTCTGGGCAGCTGTTCGGAGGAGAAAAGAGTCTGCTATCGTTTGGCAACGGGCCACAAACACACATGTGTGTAAGGCAGGCACGGGAGAGATGAAAGCATCACCTAGAAAGTTGCCCAAGAACTGACCGAACACGGGACAGCCGGGATAGCACAGGGTATTAAGTTCTCAGCTGGCGACGCCCCTTAGCTTAGATGCGCATCGCAAGCCATGATTTCCACTGTTGCCCAACATCAGCAGACACATGTAGGCTATTGCAATCTCTATCGGCACATCGACCGGCCGGTGTGGGGAAAGATCGAGCCAAATGTTCACGCGGCATGGATCCGACAAGGGGTCGCAGATCCGGGGTTCGCGGCTTCTTCGCTTGGGCGCATCTTCCTCGCTTGCTTGGCATCGCGACGGGTCGCGGCTACCGATGAAGCGTTGCCTTTGTCGGCAGTCCAAGATTGAAGTCAAGTCTTGGTTTTAAGCCGCGCCCGGGATAATGAGTGCGGGGATGAGGGGGGCCAGGCAGCGTACGTAGACGAGACGTGATCTGCCCGAGGCCCGTCATTTACGCACAATACCGTGTGGCCGCCGAGGTGCGAAG
The DNA here is from genome assembly GCF_000145635.1 of Gaeumannomyces tritici R3-111a-1. Lineage (NCBI taxonomy): Eukaryota > Fungi > Ascomycota > Sordariomycetes > Magnaporthales > Magnaporthaceae > Gaeumannomyces > Gaeumannomyces tritici. The sequence continues at coordinate 3,176,321 of NW_008804546.1, read as the reverse complement.
TCGCTTTTGGGGCGATCTCGCATTTCAGGGGTCGAGGAACGTGTTGTCAGTGCACAGGTGAGGATGGTCGGATGGACGGGGATATGTCTCTGCCTGGCGCTGGCTTTTGCACTTGAATGCCGGATGACAGACGGAAGGTAGTTTAGATAGACCATAGAATCGATAGATTCCATCAGCTTAAAGACAATAAGCTACCGTAGATATATCGAGGAGAATGTTGACATTATTTGATCCTTGTCTGCATGCAAATCTTCGACAGACCTGCCGCCGAAAGTGAAGAACGGATCTCCTTGCGGCCGGAAAATGTGGGGGTGGCAGCTTGACACTTCACATCTTTAGCCGGCGCAGAGATGAGACGGACGGCTGGCGACGTGCATACCATCCTGCCCAATGTCGCTCCTGCCGTCTTCAATGTTCCCGTTGGTTTCGCACCTGCATCACAACTCCGGTTATTATATGGCGGGAGCTGGCGATCATTCTTCCGAAGACAGCGCTCGCCACCGCTGCCGGCACTCGAGGTACCTGCCTCGGCAAATGCATGACCGAGGGCGGTCTACTCGAAGCTTGTGCCAATTACGGCTCCTGACGAACTTGAAAACTCCTCTTGTCCGCCAAAGTCCGGCAGCAGGGTCTCAGAGGTCGGACACACCGACCGGCGGTGCGCCGCTGTTATAGACGTAGATAAAATGGCGGATATAAGGGGGTGACCGAGAAAACATTCCAGTCCTGTTTGAGAAGTGCTCCATATCCATGACCAACCTCCTCAAAAGCACGCAAAATCCGCAGACATCATGTCCGCCGTCCCCAAGGCAAAGTTCACCACGCCCGTGAGACCCCTCACCTTCCTCATCACGAGCTGCTCCTCCGGTCTGGGCCTCTGCCTCGCCCGCGCCGTGCAGGGCGCCACGAGCCGCAAGCCCGGCCGGACGCCCGATCTAGTCGCCAAGGTCGAGCGGCGCGGGGGGCCGGTGGCTGGCGCTCGACGTGGACGACGCGGTCGCCTGCCTGCGCCTCGTCGACGACGAGCTCGAGGCGCGCGATGAGCCCGTTGACATGCTTGTCAACAACGCTGGCTGGTCCGGTCCACCAGGCCGTGGAACACCTGACACAACACCGAGGTGCACGCACAGTTCGAGATCATCTTCTTTGGGCTACCGAGGCTGGCGCGCGCTGCCGTCGCGCACATGCGGAGGCGCCGCTTCGGCGTCGTCGTCAACATGAGCTCGGGCGCCGGGCTGGAGGGGGTGGAGAGCATGGGCGCATACGCGGCTGCAAAGTCGGCGCTTAACGGTGAGTTCGGTTTCCGTACAAATATGCGCAACGTCGCGCGCATCGGCTCCGTGCCCCTGGCGGACGACTACAAGGGAAAGGAGTTTGCGGAGGTTGGACCTTGTGCAGTCAGGCAAGTTTGTTCTCGATAGCGACCCAGAAAAGACCGCCCGCGTCGTCGTCCGAATTGTTACGGGCACCGGCGTCGGCGAGGGTCGCGAGGGCGAAACTTTACTCCCGCTAGGAAAGGACGTCATCCCGACGTACAGCCTCGTCAGGGAAAGGCTTAATCACGCCTTGAAATCTTTGAGGACATTACCGCCAACGTTTACGCAGACCACTGAGGACGCGCATTTTGGCTTTCTGACGACGTCGTCTGCGTCCTCATAGGTGCACGGTGGCGGCATTTTGCCTGGGTGTGGTTTCTGTGCGGCGTCTGGGTGCTGTATAAAGTAGTCGTCTCTGGCCAGGGATTGGTGCAATTCACTGCTGGGACGAAGAAAAGAAGCCATTGACTGCCACCTCAGAAAATTAACCATGACCCGATCTTCCTTCGAAACGTTCCTCCTCACACTCCCTGCCTTCTTATTCAGCCTAATCTTCCGACAGCACCCCTTCTCCTGCTTCTGTTCCTAGCACTCAAGTCGCCATCTCCCTCGCCGTCTCGTCCCTGCAACCATGCATCTGGCCTCCATATTGGGCGCCCTCGCGGCCGGTCTCACTGCCGCGCAGGGAAAAACATCAGGGTATTTTAACAACACGGCGGTGTGTAACTTCAACTTCCATCCATAGGTGATCGGGGGCCAAGAGAGATGCAATCAGGCATGCCTGGGCAAAGATGTGCTGACTCTTGCCTTGCGTCGAAAGGATATCGCACCTCTGACGACCACCACCAAGGCCTTGCACTGGAATTTTACCTCGTGGCCCAGGCGGAACTCGAGCGTGGTCACCAAGCACCAGACCACCCTCGTCACCGTCTCCCGCGCCGCCAACTCGACCCTCTCCAGGACCTGGCTCAACGGCACCATTACCGGGACGACCAGGTCCACGAATCGCACGGCCACCTTTCAGTGGACGCCGCCCACCCCGACCCTGCCATACCGCTGCGCCATGAGGGACTGCTGGAGGCACCCCAAGGACAAGGACCGCCAATGGTGCGAGCAGGAGGACAGAGAAAAGTGCAAAAAGGAGTGGGAGAGCATACAGAGCGAGGTTTGGGCAACTAGCCGCCTCGTCAACGACGCTGTGGGCGAGAACGCGAGGCAGACAGTGAAGAAGATGAACTCTCAAGAGTTCAAAGAGTGGGTTTCCAGGATGGAGTTGACCCCGGGTCTTATTTTCAAGCCAACTGTTAGTGCTTACGACTAGCAGTAACGCCTGCTTCAGGGGCGGGATCATGCTATGTTTACCAAGCAAAAAACGATGTCTCCCTCGCCAACATGAACGCCTACTTCATATCGGCGATTTTAACTTTTTGTTAGTGCTTGTATCATAAAACATTGTTGGCTGCCTCAGTAATGAGAAACGTCTGGTTAAAAACTGTGACAGTTTCCTAATTAAAGTGGGAAGCACCAAAGAGCCAAATGAGAATTGTTGATGCCATAGGTTTTCCCTCCCCATTCCGACTTGTAAAGTACCGTTGCCCGTTTCATGAGGAAGCTGACGTGAACAAGTGCGAGTTGATGGAAACCGTATTCCTGTGCTCTTGGGATTCTGTAATTTCTAAAGAATATTCGTCCTACAGCACAGAAGAACATCCCGCCCCTAACATGCAACACCAGCTTTCGCTAATGCTGCTTTAGTTGTACACTATCTGCTGGGCGTATGGGACCCGAGAGGTTTGTCCCGGGCAACCGGCAACCCCTAAACTGGCTAAGGTCCCGCAACATTATCGATTAGCTACCGATTTGCCAGGCTTTCTAAGAATTGCCTTCATATACAATCCACCATCCCTTTGTGCCGGAGTGTAAAGTAAGTTTCCGATCTTTTATGTCGGGGCTGTGCTTTGCGGGAATTTTTTATAAAATAAAAAAAAGAGGGGGGGGGGGGGCAAAGAATTTAAAACCATTAAAATACTTTGTTTTTTTTTTAGAAATTCACAATTTTCCTAATGGGATTTAAATATTAAACGATGGGATTACAAAAGTATTGTGGAATTAATGCTAACGATATATAAGGGAAAAAAGTAGGGTGGCTGATATATTTGTAGAAATGCAGAAAGGGGCTTTCTGTTCGTTTATAAATTTGCCATTACAGGGCCATTTACGGTGCTTTTTATAACGGACAAACGGTGAAGGATGGGGTTTATTGTGGGCTTATCTGGAACTCTAAAGAGAAAGATAGACGGGCACGCGGCCGTGGGCCTTGTGCCCTCCATATATACAATGGTACCTCTCTCTTGTAGGCGCGGTACCCATTACCTCACCCCTGTTGGTGCCGGCGAGTGCTCGGTGAGCATTTGTTTGACACAGCACCGGTGCGGAGCACCGGGTGCCCGTGCAGATCTTCCGTGCCAAGGCCTGGAACAGTGTGCCGGCTCTTGGTGATAGCCTCCTTTGTGACACTTTCATCCAATGAAATATTCCAATCCTGTTGTTGAAGGTGCGCCATTGGTTTTAGTCGAGAGCATCCAGTCGCGGAGCCATAATGATGTTGACATGGTTCGACTACAGCCAATGGACCATGCTGGCCCCCTTCCTACTTCCTACAGTCGATCAGCCAGGAAACTCCTAAGGTCCATCATAACCTACCCGCTAGACCACTGCAGCATCCTTCCCCTTACAGCAATCGAGGACTTTGGCGACGTCTCTCTTGGCGGCTTGACGGAGATACAGCAAATCCCTGGTGGCTTATCTGAGGTCCTCAAGAGATCCAGGTACACCTTGCCCCGTCAAAACCGTTATCAAAATCGCTCCCATATGAAATTTCTACCCTCCGCACCAGCCAACTTGTGGTTCAACTTTCCAACCAACCAAACCCAACCTGATCCAATCTTCTTCGGTCCCGGGCTTCCGTCCTTTCCCTCTCCCGCAACAATCCTTTCCCATTAAAAACTAGCACCATCAGGCAGTTGCTACCCTGGGCGTAGGGAGTCTACCTCAAGTTTCACTTCCTGATCCAATCCTGCAACCTCGCTGGCACTACCAGGAAAACCTCGAGGTCATGGCCGAGACGCGCCAAGTCGCCGACCTTGGTGATAACATCTCAACACCGTGTCTGCAGGGTATGCACATCTTTTTTCTAGCTTATCCATGATTTTCTTCTCTCGCCCATGCTCTCCGATCATGATTCCCTTCCTTCAAAAACTTTGCGGGTTTATATCTCGAACCCGCGGTATCCCCGCTCAGCGTTTCACTCCCACATCACTGACGCGTCAACTAGCTGTCACAGGAACAGGCTCAGCAATGGAAGGCGAGACATCGGCCGCCGAAATCGCCATCCAGCCTGGCCAGCTGGCTTCCAATCTCAATGGACAGAGCTATGTCCATGGGATTCCGCTGAACTACACTATCGGCATCGAGCTCAACGTCCTCAAGGCCGGCTCCAAGCTCTTCGGGGCCCGCGGCGGAAACTCGAGCTTTCCAGGTCTCCTCCCAAGCCCAGAGGAGCTCGATCCGAAGCCCGACGGCAATTCGGCTCAGGGCTACATATGGGTCGGCATGGTGCCGAGCCACGGAATACTTGCCAACTACAACGCCGCCGTTGGTGCCAAGGCTGAGGGTACGACCAGCACGAGTGCCAAGAAAGGCCGACGTCCCGGTGCCGGAGGTGGCGGGCTTCTACCTCCCATCGACAATGACCCGAACGCCCTGAGGGTGGTGGTGAACAAATCGACCAAGAACCTGCAGTTCTACAAGCTGACTACGCGCGACGCCTCCACCAATCTGTGCATCAAGGAAACGTTGCCGAAGGAGCACGTCTTCTTCTTCCCTTCGTTTCTCGATCCCGAGGTTCGAGGAGTGAAGGCCCGCAAGACTGCCTTGAGCGACGAGATCGACAAGAGAGCGAATGGCACTGGCCCAGGAACGACACCGCAGAGCAAGCGGCCAAAGGCCGCAGCCCCAACCGCCAAGACTCCCGGGCCCGGGAAGGTAGACAAGTCGAGCGCGAAGCCGAACCCTCCCAAGACCCCGACCCGCCATGTGGTCGAGAAGTCGACCGGTCCGGCTTCCTCCCAAAGCAGCACTGTCCAGAAGGAGAACCAGACTCCCGGAAAGATACCTAAAGACAAGGCATCGGGATATCAGAACACTCAAATTGCTCAGCCCAAGAATAGCTCCCCAGCCAGAAAGGAGGCTGCGATTGCTCTGCAGTCTAGCGTCAACGGCGCCCAGCCTCGTGCCATCGCTCCACCCACAGCTCCCGCTCGACAGGAAATGGTCGAGAATAGACGTCCCCAGAACTACAATATCCCGGGATGGCTGGACGCACCTCTCGAGCATGCTCCTCATCATCCAGTGGAAACCCCCAGCACCGTAACAATCATTGCCGATGACGCCTCGCCGACCAGTGGCTATACCTCGCGAGCCAGAAAATCTGCACCTGACTTTGCCGAGACGCCCTGTCGGCCTCATCAGCCCGGCCGTCATCCAAGCCAGAGACCGCCTTCCAATCCGCCTTCCAGCACGAAGACTCCTCTAGGAGAGGGCCTTTGCAACAACCATGCATACAAGCAAAATATGGCGAGAAACCCGGCATCGTCTTGGGCCGCCGGAACCACTGGTAGCATGCAGCCCACAAAGACTGCGTACGGAGAGGGCATGGCGAGTGACTCGACGTCTTCCTGGGCCTCGGGCCCTCCTGGAAACAGGCAGCCTACCAACAATGCGTATGGAAAGGATACGGTGCTGTACCCGGTGCCGCCTTGGCCCTCGGGAGCTGCCAGTGACATCTACTCTTCCAACAACAACCATGCCAGCAATCATGGAAACGACTACGCCAACCGCGCCAACTACGCGAACGGCTACGCCGGCGGCTACGTCAACAGCTACACCAACAGCTACGCTAATAACTTTGCCAACAACAACCTTGCGAACAACCATACCTTCAACTATGCCAACAGAGCTGCCAACAACGTGCATGAACCAGATATTGTGGACTTCCAGATGCACCCCCCAGCCTTTGGAGCTCACAGGATCATGCAGGCTAGCGACGGAGGGTACGGACAGGCCGAGTTCCATCATGGTGGCTCCGACTCAAACCAGTACCTTGGCGCGGATGCAGTCGCGGGGCTCCCTGCTCCTGGCGCTCACAATCTCAACGGCGGGATCGCGGGAGGCACGAGTACTGGCTTCCACAAATCGCTCGCGGGCAATGACACGGGGTTCCCCCCGGGATATGAGGATGTCGATATGCAGCACTACAAGACGCCGTCTCAGTGCAACTCTCTGCTCGTGCAGTGCGGGGCCGAGACAGACTGCCCTCAGCAGCAGGATAGCCACCGTGTCCCGAGCCAGCGCCCTCTCCAGAACGCCGGCCACTCGTGGAGGCACGTGAACTCGGGCGGCAGTCACCGCAACCATGCCAACCCGCAGCTTGGCTGGGGTGGGGTGCGCAAGCCAGGTACGAGGGGCATGCATCGGCGCGTGGGGGTCCCGAGAGAAGACCCGATCAAGATGCTGCTGGATATGGCGATGGAGCTCAAGGCCAACAACAAGGCCTGCATCATCAACCAGCTTGCCGCGATCGCCCAGAGCCTTAGCAACAACGACGCTTTCATCAACCTCGACGGTTGCATTGGGGCGCACTTCAGGTGCCCTGCGGGAGAGCTGACGCCAGAGGCTGTTGGCCCGCTCTATGAACAGTTCATGGTAAGTCTGGCGCCCAACTTACTTTCGAAATTCCTGTCGATTATGTGTGACGTTTGCCACCGCCCCCGCCCTTGAGGAACCAGGAGTTGCTGACTGGGGCCGTCTACCTCGTGAAACAGAAGATGTTCCCGGACCTTCGCGGGGACTTCGCAGTGGCCGAGTTCGGGTTCATGCTGAACGGCATACGCGAGGCCAAGCTCATGATCGAGTTCAAGCGGATCCGGCAGTTCGTCTGGGCTTTCGTCGGGGATGTCCGGGCCCGCATCGCGAGCGACCCTGCCTTCTCCAGCTCCTACAGGGGGCCTCCGAAGATTGCCAAGGAAGAGGCGAAGAAGATGGCGGAGAACGCGCATGACCGGGCCGGGTGCATTGTCCCATCGCCTTATGACGCCGCGAAATTTGCCTGCATCGGACAGCAGCACATGAATATGAACAGCCCAGACGATGAGGATGCCTCCACCATCTACATGAGCGCCACTACCGCCAGCACCATTGGCGAGGAAGACCAGAATGCCCAGTGACGCGGCCGCTGATGTCTACGGCACTTCCTTGATCTTGTGCGTTGCCTTACTCTGGTTTCAACAGTTTTGTTAGATTAGCCCACTCTCCACTCCGCGCTTCACAGTACTTTGTAGGATAATCTTCTGCCCTTGGAGGGTGACTGAATCTTCTCGTCGCCACCTGGGGGCAATTTGGGAACGTTTTAGGCCCAAGGAAATGGAATGGATGATGGATCCGGACACGGGAGGGGACAGGGTCGGACTACTTGGGCTTGAAGGGTAGATCTTTGGGAGGAGGATAGGATTACGGGAGTGACATGCAAGTTGCTCCGCTCTGCTTGTTTCCCTCGACCTTTCCTTGTTTAGGTTTGGTGAGGGAATCCATTCCCCGTCCCCGCTATTACTCTATCAGCACGGCATTAGGTGGGATGCACTATCAACCAGATTTGGGGGCAGTGGTTTTGCCTTGAAAAATAGCGCTTGTATCGCGCAAAAAAACGGAAATGGCAAGAACGAGCATGCCGCCCAGGCAAACGAAGATTGAAGTTGAAATAAAATTGAACAGGCAGGCAAGCTTTTATGTACGAATTGGGCTGGCCATCGTTTGTAAAACCTGGTTGGTTAGGTTTGCCTGTTAAACTCCTTCAGGCTCACTCCGAGCGCCACCTAGTAGGTGGCGATGCACTCAATCTCGACATCGACGTTAAGGGGAAGGGTCTTGACGGCCACACAGCTATGCGGGCGATAGCGCCGTGTTAATAGCAACCACTACAATGGCGTGCGGGGTAGTAGACGGTACGGTACATACGTTCGGCAGGGCTTGACGTCTCCCCAGTATTGGCAGTAGATCTCGTTCATGGCGGCGAAATCGTCCATGTTGGACAGGAAGACGTTGACCTTGACGACCTTGTCGATGCTCGAACCGGCCTCCTCCAGGATGGCGGTCAGATTCTTGATGCATTGGTGCTGTAATTTCTCATTAGACGGGACTCTTGCTGAGTGTGCCCTTTGTGGTGCAAAATGGGATACTGCCTCAGGATACTGCCTTACCGTATGGGCCTGGATATCACCATCGATTATCTGCATCGTGGTCGCGTCCATAGGCACGGCGCCGGACACAAAGACAAAGCCATTTGCTTTGATGGCCTGGCTGTAAATGCCAGGCAGCGGCTTGGGTGCCTTGTCGGTCAGGACTGGGGTCTTGGAGGCCATCTTGATTGCTTTGGTGGGACGTGTGGTGGTTGAAGGCAGCCGCAACAGCCCGACCATGCTAGGTATCTTGAACCATACTCTTATATCGGCGGGGTACATGTGTGACAGAGGTCCTTTAGCTTTCGGCCGTTATTGTTGCCCCATCCATCGGGCACTGCCGATCATCGGCCATCGTCGGACCTCCACCTGCGGCACCGTGCGGGGCGTTTGTGTGCGAGGAGCAGGGCATTGGTGGAAGTCACGCTGCTTGTTCTTCCCAATCGCCTCCAGAATCTGGTCCTACCTCGATATTTCCCACAGGCTACAGGTACAACAAAACTCTCCCGAATGCGCGGCCGGGTCAATGCCAGCAAGCCTTCCAATCCCCTCGACACCGTGTGATGACCAAAACGAGACGCTAGGCGCCTTTTGGGTGGGGTCAGATGGGATTCAAACTGGTTGGCGACTCAGTGACGTCGGTGTCCGGCATTCTTCCCCGTCTGCTTATCCGATGCAACCTTGGGAATGCGGAGGGGTCGGTGCGTTACCTCGGGCACCACCCCGACCCCCCCTTAGCAGAGGACCTCTATCACAGAGCCATTAGCTGGGTCTGTTCGGAGGAGGGTCGAAATAGGACAACGGTTGCCATGCGTGTCTGGTCTCCTGCGAGACTTTGCATCATGTCGCGCAGCAGAGGTCATATCAAGCCAGGCTCGGATTTCCATGGAGATCTCTATCAGCTCGAGATAGATAGCGCGCCACGCCCGAGGATATCGAACGGCCCGAGTCTCTGGCCAACAGATCTGCGGCCCCCATCATTGATGAAATCAAGTCCCGGCTTGAAAGGCGCCCAGCGATGTAACCCAAAATGACAGGAGGATTCAACCGTGGACGAGCCGGCACCAGGGTCTTCGGTCTCGGAAAACCAGGGTGGCGTCCCAAGATGCTACCTTATCTGTACGCAGTACCGGCTCCGTCCCAACTAAAAAAGCCAATAATCCCAGCCTTCAAGCTCCATCCCTGCCCCCCTTTTGAGTCGCCCACCCAGTAGACCATGTCGCCGGGCGGTCACCCAGATGGCACGTCTAAGCCGGCCGTTGCCAAGTCCGGCCCGGAGGACAGGAAGAACTCCCTTGCCAGCAACGTGGCCAAGGACGTTGAGCTCCAAATCAGCACCGCGAGGGTCCTCGATCCTGCCGCCGAGCGGGCGCTCTGCAGGAAGTTTGACTTTCGCCTGCTCCCCGTCCTTGCGTTTCTGTGTATGCGCCCCCCACAGGCCCCTTCCTATGACAGCTCCTCCAACAAGCCCCTCGTAGCAACTAACACGCCCCTTTCCCAGACCTGCTCAACGCCCTCGACAAGGGCAACATCGGCAATGCCGAGACGGCCGGGTTCAGTAAGGACCTCAGCTTCGCGCCCGGCCAGTACAACCTGATCCTGGCCATCTTCTTCGTGCCCTTTGTCATCTTCGCGCCGCCCATCTCCATCATTGGCAAGAAGTATGGGCCCGCGCGCGTCCTCCCCTGCCTGGCCATGGTCTTCGGCTCCATGACGCTCCTGACTGCGGCGGCGCGCAGCTTCAGCGGCATTTTCGCCCTGCGCTGGTTCCTGGGCATGGCCGAGTCCGCCGTCTTCCCTCTGGTCATCTACTACCTGACGACCTTTTACCGTCGGGGCGAGCTGGCTAGGCGCCTGGCGATTTTCTACGCCGCGGCCAACATCGCGAATGCCTTCTCCGGGCTTTTGGCGTTCGCCGTCTTCCGCATCGAAAGCCACCTCGTCGACTTCAGCTGGCGCTGGCTGTTTATCATCGAGGGCACAATCACCGTCCTCTTTGCCGTTTTCGCGTACTGGTACCTGCCCCTGAGCGCCTCGCAGGCCAGCTTCCTGAACGAGGAAGAAAAGGCACTGGCATTCCACCGGATCTCGGTCGATTCGTCATCAACCGTCGAGGAGGGCTTCAACCTGCGCAAGTCTCTGGTCATTTTCCGGCAGCCGGCCACGTATGGCTTTTTACTCATCGAAATATGCGTCGGGGTCCCGTCGCAGGCTGTCAATCTTTTCATGCCCCAGATAATCCAGCGCCTGGGCTATGGCACGATCCAGACCAACTTGTTCACCGTGGCGCCTAACATTACGGTAAGAAAGCCGCGCTCCCTCCGAGACTAGTGCCTTGCCAGGTCAAGACGCCTCCCTGACATATCCTCCGGCTCGATGCTAGGGCGCCGTGATGCTGCTCATTCTGGCGTTCACCTCCGATTGGCTCCGCCTTCGCTCGCCCTTTGTTGCACTCGGCTTCATCCTCACATGCATGGGGTTCGCCATCTACGCCGCCATCGATAATATCGAGACGCAGCTACGTCTGGGATATTACGCCACCTTTATGATGTGTTGGGGCACTTCTGCCCCTTCTGTCCTGCTCAGCACGGTACGTAATCTCATGCAAAACCTACCCCCTCCTAAAATCCAACAAATTCAACGCTAACTTTCCGCCGCGCCTGGCTGCAGTGGTACAACAACAACATCGCCCACGAGGGCCAGCGCCTGGTCCTTACATCCGTGGGGGTTCCGCTAGCAAACTTAATGGGCCTGGTGTCCAGCAACGTATTCAGAAAAGAAGATGCGCCAAAATATGAACCCGCCCTGATAACGACGGCCTGCTTCGGCGCGGCCGGGGCTACCGTCGCGGCCGCCATGGGGCTCTGGATGGTCTGGGACAACCGCGCGAGGAACAGGAGCCAGGGCGTGAACCTCAGCGCCCGCGACGTGCCCACGCACCGCCTGCGCGATGGGCCAAAGGTGGACGAGTTTCGATGGTTTCTGTAGGCGTGGGTGAAGCCCGGTTACATGGCTCGTTACATGTCATGTATTTGTATAAATGCACAATCAGAACTGGCAAAGACCGGCATCAGTCCCACGTCTGCCAGGCCGCTTTCTGCCTTCCTGAAGCCGGATCCTTCCGTACAGTCGAAAGCTCTATGTAGCTGTTTGCATTGCGGCCAGCAAAAGCGTCGTCACCGCTTGAAGGCGGCGTCGGCTGCCGCTCCTCCTCGGCCGCTCGCAGTCCCTTGTGCACAAAACCGGCGTCCGTCAGGGGGGCACTGCCCACCTCCCCGCTCCGCGCCCCCGGCCCCGCCGTCGGGCTTCAGATTTTCGCTGTTGGCGACGCTGATGGTGCTTTCCCGACATAGTATGGCCGCCTGCGACTCCCGCTTGGCCGCCCCGGAGCAGCCACCGCCGTCCAGGGCCGTGCACGTGCGCAGAGCAAAGCGAGGGCCGGGCCGCGTGCGCCTCCTCAGAGAGGGCGTCGAGCGGATCATGGGCAGCAGCAGCTGGGCCACCAGCTGGCGCACATTGGGCATGCAGGCCACTATGATGCCGACCGCTATTTCCGAGTAGGTCCAGACGCCTGTTTGCAGAGAGTCGACTTGCGCCGCGCCAAAGCGACGGGCAGTTAGCGCCTGTAGCTCCTCCCTGTCTTGACTTGTTGCGTGTCTAGGTTCGGGGCAAGCTTTGTCTTACGTGTGAGGTTGGCGGACCTAGAATACGTGAGTAAATAGGGGATTCGCAAACAGCTAATGACAGTCAAGCTGATGGGAAGCCAATGGTGTTTGAGAGGGTCAGTAACTGCGCACCAGTCGAGGGAGAGTCTAACCGCAAGGAGAAGGGGGTACTCACAGGACGCCACAGCCAAACATGAGAATGACCGCGATGGTGTCTCTAGGCTTGAGCTTTAAGGCCAGGACCTCGAGAGCGAGAATTATAATCATCCACACATCCAAAGCTACGCCTATCGCCGTGTGCGATACGGGCAGGACGCTCAGGTTAAAGCATCTGCCTGGGGAACCGCCCGTGCCGTCCCGTTGATTCACCTTCCACAGGCGAGGCCCCGCCCTTTGCTTCGCCGAGCGCCTGTCAGCTTGCAAAAAGTGGACCCCAGCTCCAGTCAGTCGATTCCCAAGCCCAAACTCAATCGCAGCAGCCTTGTCCGCAACCCAAGCCAACCAACGATGGCGCGCCTCGCCGGCCACCGACGCGCCCAATGCATAAAGAGGACGGGCCGTCTCCTCTCCAGCCTTTCCTGCGCCTTTCGTTTCAACATGCGCCCTGCCGAGCTTCGGATTAACTAACCATGGCTCCCGCCACGCGCAGCTTCACGCGCAATCAAGCCCAAGCCCAAGCCCTTGACGACAAGCCCGATAAAAGCCTCTAGCCTCGTGACCCCTAGCTACGCGACCACCACGTCCGCCGCCGCCGCCATAGCCGCGAATGCCACCAAGCCCAAGCCCAGCGCCGCCGTCGTCTCCAAGCCAGCCGCGTCGGCCAAGACCAGACCCGCCGTTGTAGCCAGCAAAACCAGCACCACCACCACCGCCACCACCACCGCCAAAGCTACCCCCAGCGGCACCCCCGAACCCGCCGCTAGCCCCAGCGGCTCCCCCGAGCCCGCCGCCCGGCCCGCCGAGACCAGGGCGCCCAAGCATGACGGTGTCGGAGTTGACCAAAAGCTCCGTGGCCGGCAGCTCCGACGGCTCGTTTAAGAATACCCGGGCCTCGCAGAAGGCGACGCCCCGACCGTTACACGGAAAGACCTCGTGTGGCTCACATACCTCTGCCCGCTCGCTGAGGCGGATACGGATGAAGAAAGGTGGAGGGCTGCTTCGGTTAAGGATGGACAGCCCAACCTTCGAAGCATCGCACCACTACTGAGGACGTGGGAGGAGTGGGCCCGCATACAAGCCGCCGCTTTCCCTCTGCCCTATAAATTAACACGACACCCCACGCCTCCTGCAGAAGCGGCCGCCGGCCAGGTCGATGCGTCCCCGGCGACACCAAGCAGCAGTGGAAGTGATGATCAGGGCCCGGCACCTGGTCATGGCCACGGCGGCAACGGCGACGGTAACGGCGACGATGCTCCCCAAACCAGCTGCACGGGCAGCGAGGGCGGCGACCTGGTGGATCTTTCCCAAGCTCCCGGGCGCCAAGACGAAGACGACGGCGGAAACGACGCAGCGCAGCCGGTTGCAGCCAAGAACAGCCACAATCGCAAAATGCCAGACGGCCCAGCCGACGCAACGCCAGCCCCGCTCCGACCCTTCAGTCGACAAGCTTAAGCCCGGGTCCACGGCGGCTTCGAGGGTGACGACGACATAACATCACCTCTCGCCGCTGTAGGCCGTAACTAGGGTGAGTTGCCTGCCATAACCGGCTTAGTTAAGCACATAAATCGGCTAGCGCTAGGCCAGAGCAGGGGAAGCTGCCGACCTTTAATTCCTTGTCCTCCTCGGGGCCCCCAGCCGCGGTGGCGGGCAGGTGGGCTCCTCGGCCGCCTGAGACAATGCCCCGCAATCCAGCCCCGGCCGAAGACACCAGCAACAGGCACTTTCCCGTCATCATCTCACCTCCTGTCGCCAACGCCAAGCAAACCCCCCACGCCCCCGGGTTCGGCAACCGCTGTGCATCTCTCAACTGTCCTCGCCGCCATCCTCTCGGCCTCCGTGGCCGCTTACGCCGTCGCCGTGCCCGAGCCGGCGCCAGTGTCGAGCGCGACGAGCCCGCCAAGGTGGCCGCCGCCCTCGAGGCCAGACAGACAACCGGCGGCCGGTGCTCCCAGCCAGGCGCTTTCAAGTGCTGGGGCGGCTTGGTCCAGGTGTGCAACGGCGTCGGCGTCTGGGAGACGAGCGCGTCCTGCTGCACCGGGCCTAGGTGCTGCCGCGAGCCCGGCGCCTCCACTTCTGCTTCTGATAGACGTCGATCGGGCCGCGGCTGGGCAGAAGCGGAAACGAGGGAGAGCGCATCCAAATAGTTGGGGAAGGAGGGAGCAAGGATACCTCACCGCCCGGAGCATCTCACCGGACGAATTAATCAGCGCGAACCCCGGGAGCCCATGGACATGTTAGGAGTACTATCCGGAAAGACAGTTCGTCAAACTCAAGATCTCAATGCACTGGGTTTTCCGCCAAGATTTAATAGGAATCGCGCCTACGTATTTACAGGGAAGAAGCTAAATTTGCCATGGCCTTTTCGACCTCTACTTTTGCCGACCAGCCGTAGACCTGTTCGTTTACATCTCCTATTACCAACTTTGCTAAAAAGAGGCGAGAAATGTCAGCAGGGCAATATAATCCATTAAGCCAGGTGCAACCAGACTCACCAATCGACCGGAGATGCATCATCACCCAGAGAAAGCAATACATGGCGTATTCCTCGATCATGCTCATGCTCTTCTTATTCTTGTCGAATTTCCTCGCCCGCTGGGCAATTGTTGCGACCCGGGGTTGGCGTATGCTGTAAAACAGCTTCAGCGTAAGAGCCGCGGCGTCGTTCTCCTTGTCGGACCGCGAAGCGCCCGCGGGTTGATCGTCGTCTACCTCTGCCGGGTCTGGCGCGTATGCCTTCTTAAGGGTCTCGGCAAGGAGGAGAGAAAGCGTCTGGGCGTCCTCCAACGCCTGCGACGCACCCTGGCCCGTGGTTGGACTCAAGGCGTGGGCGGCATCGCCAATCAAGACGATGCCGTTCTCACCCCAGTGGGGTAGGTCCGAAAGAACCCAAGTGGGATAGATGGTGTCAACCTCGGCTTTGGAGACGATGTCTCGCACGACGGGATCACTCCATCCCCCATGTCGCCGCCTCAGCTGCGCCTTGATCTCGTCAAGGTCGAGTCGAGTTCTCGAAGGAAGCGAGTCCGTCTCGAACGTCGACCACCACATGAGAGAGTTGGCCTGAGCGGGCGATCCGCTTGCGTACCCGAAAAACCCATCACGGCCGAAGGTGAAGACCATGGCTTTGTTATCGGCTACGCGCGAAGGCAGCGGGGTTTTCATGATCCCTCCGACCCCGGAAGCTCCACTGTTTGGGTGTTAGACTTGCAATCCACATAAAGAGGAGATGGGAAAGGGAAAAGGATACTTGCGTATAAACTGGGCTGTACATGCCGCTAGCTTCGTCATCCTCCCCGAAGAGCGTCTTCCTCACGATGCTCTTGACGCCATCCGCGCCGATCACCAAGTCGCACTCCTCTTCGTCCCCGTCCTCAAACACCACCGTCAGCGGCCGTGTCCCACCCGCCTCGGCCGGCCTCCTGACCACGCGCGAAACCCTCTTGTACTGCACCGCGTCTTCGGGGACGGCAGCCATCAGGCAGGCCCAAAGTCCATGCCGCGTCGAGCTCACGCAGACCTCGGCGCGGCCGGACGGAGGCGGACCCTCGAACCCGCCCCTGTCGCTCGTCGCCTGCGTGCCCAGCGTCCATCCGTTCTGGCCCATGAAGATGAAGTTCTCGCAGGGGAACCCTTGCTCCGTCACGGCCCGGTGGATTTCCGGGTCGAGGTCCCGCAGCACGCGCATCCCGTTCGGGGCCACCGCCAGCCCGCCACCCACGATAGCCGTCGAGGCAGAGAGGGCCTCGAAAGACTCCAAGGCATGGTCTTGTCCGGCTGCGAGGCCGCGGCCGGTGCGTGGCCGGTGGGATTCATAAATCCGGATAGAGTGGGGAGTGGCTGGAGCTGGCGGATCTGGGAGGTTCTTTTTAAGGTACAAGTACGTCGCCAGGCCGGATATGCCGGCGCCAACAATAATTACTTTCATCACGGCTTGTGTAGAGACGTTTGGTGATGGCGGTTTACCACAGCTAGTTTCATGTTGTCTTTTCGATTGTTTTAGGCTGATTGGGGTTTTTATAATTAAAGGTATTGCAAAATCTCCACCCGCGACGCCACTGTCGAAGGTCGAAGTACTTGTGCGGGTTAAAAGCGCCTCGCACGAATCGGCCCTCTGGGGAGCGGGGCAATCTGATGTATGAGTCACTTAACTGAATATGTACTGGCCTTGCGTCACCTTGCCACGTAAGCTATTTGTAAGCCAAATAGCCTTTGGTGCAGGCATGCACCAACACACACGCAAACCTTTTCTGTAGATGCGTACAAAGGGGAGGCTATGCTGGCGAGCCCTTGCGGGCATAACTCATAAATTTAACTAGTGCTGCTTCTGCCGACAGGAACAGCACTAGTTGAGGCAGAAGCGTGCCAACACGGCTAGTAGAATCGCATCGGCGAGAGCGGCCCTCGCAAAATCCCTACTATTTGGTCGAAATCCTAAAGCTAGGGAAAGAAGAAAAGGAAAGACCAGGGCGCCAGAGCGCGCTGCCTTTGTTGGGTGCGCCCGGCGAGTGCGCCCCGCGCCTCACGTGCCCATGCACGTGGCTGCTGTCGCGATCGTCGCAGCGCGCGCCGTGACACTCAGTTTGTAGTACGTTTAATTAGTGATTATGCCGAAAGGTGAATGAAAGAAAATCCTCTGCTAAGAGCCGTGTAATAGAAACCCCATTGCTCCCCCAAGCGATATACCTACCCCCTATATCTACCCCTTCTTCTTTGAGGATCCCCCGAGCATATTCCTGAAAAGGGCGAAACATCCCCCAAAACATCCCCCCAAACACCACGCGGGCCGGGCCGGCTCCACATCTTCGGAGGGCGGGAGCTCAGCACCGCACCGTTCCACGGCCCAACGCTTCCAGGCATTAAAAAGGAAGCTTAGTAAGCAAGGAGGACAAGGGAGTTACGTGTATATAAAGGGCAGAGCCCCTTACGGGGCCCTGCACTTCAAATCCTTTCCTCCTTAAAGCAAATTTAACCGGAATAGCCTCACACCGTGCCTATACCTTCTGCCTGCAACAATAATGTAGGTAGGTTTTAACAAGAAAAAATACTGGAGCGGTTTAGGGGTTGTTTGTACATGTCAGTAGGTGGTTAAACCTGGAAGGGTTTGTACATCATGATCGATATTACTTACAAAGAGGAACCTGGTTATGGAACAAGAGGGGAGAAGCCACATGTCCAAGGTAAACCCGCCTCAGATAGCTAGCGGTGCAAAAGTAAAGCCGAAATGTTAGTCCATGTGGAAACGAGAGTATTGTTTCTTCTAAACGGAACCCTCACCAAGAATTCCCGTCGGGAGAAGAGCAGTAAACGTGATCTGCGAAAGAATCGCAGAGATGGTGGACCAAAATGTCAGTGAGATGGCTGTGCTGGGGGTCCTGATGACGTTCCGATCTAGTTTCTCTTACCCAGACGATGATGATGGCCGTGTCATCAACCCCCATTTTGTAAGCCTGGCGACCTTGGTCACGAGCCGAGCAATGACAATGACCGAGGCGATACCCGCAAGCCAGCCAATGGTCCCGAGGAGAATAGCGGCTCCGTTTGGAATGGGCCGTCTGCAACTGGTGGTGGTTTCGTTGATGGCGGCTGGTAGTACAAGAAACCCCCGTTAGCCTTTGGACAAAGATGGCATGGTTGATGGCACCCAAGCACCAGGTGTGGCAACTTACAAAGCCCTTTGTCGGGGTTGCAACGTGTAACAAGGCATGGCTGGACAAAACGTGACCACCACTCGCTGTCACCGCAGAGACATGTTTGGTTCGAGGGCAAACATGAGGTTTTTGAGAGCTGTGCGTTTGTGCAGATATCCTGTTGCATGGCGGATCACCGTAGTGACGAACCGGTGTCAGATCTATCAGAGATTCCCCGTCAACAGAAAGAAAACGTGGTACATACCGCACATCTCAATCCCAGGTTTAGGACCGGAGCCGGCTTTGGCGGTTCGGCTGCAGCAAGGCCCGATATCGCAGTGGCTGCCAACACAAGCAGTAATTTCATTTCTTTCCAAGGAGAGCTGGTAGATCTGGGACTGGCACCGAGCAAAAGGCGATCAAGAATGGAATAACGAAGCAGGTCGAAATATGGTCGGGTATTGATTGGCAGCAGGTTGCCAAAGACAACTGTGCTCGAACGCACCTTGCTTCAGATAGCGACTCGGATTTATATACATTTGGTCATGCAAAACATCGGTCTGCTCAAGGAGCAGTGTCTCCGCCCTGGCCACGCCACTGGCGGCGGAGACTTTCGGCTAGAACGTGATAGCTAGCAAAATCATCACCTAGCCAGCCTCGTCTCGCGGCTAGCCCAAGTACCGAGTTGCGTTCGGTGTTGGCCGCGCTTGATGGCACTTGCGCGAGCTGCTAGACTGCGGATTTGGTTCTGGCGTGAAAAACTTTGGGGTGGTGTGTGTTGAGTCTTGGGCTTCCACGTCACCCTCGCCTTGGTTGGCGCGAGGACCGAACCTCAGGGGTGACATTCTGGAGGCTAGGCCCCTCCACACAGACATTGCGACGTCAGAATGCGGAGGTATTTGGCAGTTCGAGTCGCAAGGCCTGGGTTGGGTCGGGGTTTAGATCTCAGTCGGTGCAGATCAGATCGCCGCTAGGATCCCATCAGATGACAGCCAGCGCTCAGCCCTCACACTGCACTCAGGTGCGCAGGCGGGGTGGCCCACGGGCTGCCGTGCACATCGGCTGATACTGGCACACAGATTGGGCCGCCTTGCGAGTGTCGGTTTTTTTGAGATGGGAAATAAACTGCTACACAATGTGGTGCTGTCCTGGGGGTTATCAGAAGCGAGCCCATCGCAAACAGCCGACATGATCCCATCTCTGCGCAACAAGATGAACAGGACCCACTTTCAACTCCCTCGTCTAGCATCGTATGATCCAGCCTTCACCTACGCTACCTACTGGGCAGCCATACATAGATATCACGGACTCGAGAAAACGCGATCTTTAGACGTCCACACAAAATTCATCAGCAGCGGCGGAAGCCCAGATCTCCATCTAGCCCAAACCTAATGGCTCTTCCCGAAGTAAGCGCTCGCCTGCGCTGCCGACCAGACACACAAGCAACACCACATGACCTCCTGGTGGAAAGCCTCGAGCCAGACGCCAAAGCGCGCACTCGGAGAAAAATAAGCAACAGCTCCCAGCCTCTTGGACGCTCCGCCAGAATCAAGCGCCTCAGACGGCGCCGGGTGCCGAACCTCCTCAAGCGCCGCTGGAGCCTGCCCCTGCTGCTGGTGATGCTGGTCGCCAGCCTGTACGCCGCGCACCCCACCGAGTCCAACGTCGCGGGGCGCCTGCTGTTCCTCTCGTATGGCCCCGGCGACGATACGAGTGGACGGTCGCCGCCGCGCTACGGTAAGGGCCCCTGGGACCTCGCCCTTGTCGCCTTCTACACTGTCCTCCTGACCTTCACCCGAGAGTTTTGCATGCAGGAGCTGCTGAGGCCGCTGGCCCGCTCCTGCGGCATCAAGTCCCCCGCCAAGCAGGCCCGGTTCATGGAGCAGGCGTACACGGTCACGTACATTGCCTTTGCCGGGCCGTTTGGCATGTGGTGCATGCGTAGGACGCCCGCGTGGTACTTTAACACCCGGGGAATGTACGAATCGTACCCGCACACGGCCGTCGAGGCCCCGGTGAAGTTCTACTACCTTTTCCAGGCCGCTTTTTGGGTCCAGCAGGCCATGGTCATGGTCCTGGGCCTGGAGAAGCGGCGCAAGGACTTTAAAGAGCTCGTGGTTCACCATATAGTCACCATCTTTCTTATCGCTCTTAGTTACCGGTTCCACTTCACCCATGCCGGGATCGCTATTTATGTGACGCACGATCTAAGCGATATGGTTCTGGCGGTAAGTTTTACCAATATTCCGCTTCCAGTCTCGACGGCGACGGGATCGCAGCGAGAAGAGAATGCTGACACGCCCGCCCTCGATTAGATGTCAAAATCACTCAACTACGTTGGGAGCCCTCTCCAAATCCCCTGCTTTGCCGTCAACATCGCGACCTGGATCTACCTCCGACATTACATCAACATTAGGATTCTTTACTCCATCCTCACCGAATTCCAAACCGTTGGCCCGTTTCAGCTGGACCGGAGGGCTGGCCAGTACAAGTGCCGCATTTCACAGGTAATCGCATTTGGGTTGCTGGCCGCCCTCCAGATTCTCAACATCTTCTGGCTGTTTTGCCTGTTCCGGGCTGCCTATCGCATTCTGTTTCGAGGGATTGCCAAGGACGACCGGTCCCAGGATGAGGACACGGCGACGAACGATGCTGTCAGCGAGAAGCCTGAGTGAATACCAGTGGCACATTTTCGGGCATGGCCACTTTTTTCGCGGGCATCGACCAGTGGAGGCATGGATAGAGCGGGAGGCCAGTGTTTTAGAGAATTTAGGACAAGGGTAGCCGTGTAATCGTTAATGCTTAATTGTACGAACAGTAATAAATATCACTATATGACGAGAGCTACCTCGGAGTTAGGGTAGCCGTGGTTTCGCGGCCAGCCCAAGCTCGCAGTCCGAGTGCCGATGTGAAAGCATCACGACCTCTGCCGACGACAACGATCGATCCTAACAAAGGATATACGACAGCGAGACGGAGTATTTATCATCATCTGATCGTAGCCGGACTGACAGGGCAAAGCTGCTGAAAGGATTCGCGTCCTATGCTGGAGCTGTATCAGGTGAATGGACGGAGATTTGGGGGGCAAGGAGAGATAAAGTTCTTGTCAGTGACAGCAGAAGTTAGGGGTTGGAGGAGGAGCAATCTCGCAGAACTTGAGGTAATGCAGGGGTGCATGTTATCGTTTTTCTTCTCAGACACGAGCAAGCTGATGCACGATGAAGTATATGAGGGCCTGCCCCACTGGCTACGGACGGGCCGGTACGAGAGAAAAACAAGACTGCATAGATACTGCCTTGGCCAAGGAGGATTCTAAAATTTCCCATCAGCATATTTGGCCCAGCGGTGGTTTCAGAATTTCCCCCGGCTTTGGCCTGTCCTCGATCCTTCGAGACCGGGCATCTCCATCTGCCATCTCAAATCATCCCTGCAGGCACAAAAACTCTTCCGCGAGGGTGGACTCACCGCGGCTAGCGGGGCATCAGAGAGGCAAGCGAGCGTCTGGGGGTGCGCCGATTCCAACGTGAGGTTATGCGGCCAAGGAAGCAGGCCGCTCGACGCCTAAACTTGCTGTTGGCCTTGGTGAAACGGGAATTCAACCACCCCCCTTGCCCCAAGGCCCTGTGGGCTGGCGAGCGGAGACCCCTTATTGGGAATATCGCACCAATTGCAATGCCGGGTCCCGCCCGAGAAGGTGGTAACCCGGTCGATCCCTTCAAATCTCCCCCACCCCTCCCTACCCTACCCTGCAA
Organism: Gaeumannomyces tritici R3-111a-1; assembly: GCF_000145635.1. Taxonomy (NCBI): domain Eukaryota; kingdom Fungi; phylum Ascomycota; class Sordariomycetes; order Magnaporthales; family Magnaporthaceae; genus Gaeumannomyces; species Gaeumannomyces tritici. The sequence goes on along the minus strand of NW_008804546.1, from coordinate 3,154,510 downwards.
GCCAGCCCACGCCAACCTGGGACCAGCCCACCGGGCCGCACGACCACACACACGTCGACGCCGCCGTCCGGTCATGGATGACATGCGTTGACGCCAAGGAGGGCTGGCCCGAGCTCGACGGCGGCGGCGGCGGCGGGGACATGTTGGGGCGGCATATAACATGGTGGGCGCCTCTGCCCCCAGGGTCCATGAAGAGCCTCTTTCACCACCATCCGCTCTTTGGGGTCCAGAAGTTCGTCTTCTTCTTCTGATTCGTCAGCCTTTGGACTTTGTTCCTACCACGCTCCTTTCTTCCGCTTTCACAAGGAGACGCCGAGCGTCAAGTCATTCGCTTCTCGTTGCTCCGCCGCCCCCTGCTCTAGGTGTCTTCTTCCCACGTTCGTTCTTTTTTCCCCCTCATAACAACGACCCCGTCACCAAGATGAAGTACTCTCTCTCGTACGCCCTGGCCGCCGCCTCGGCCCTCGCGCCCCTCGCCGCGGCCCACGCCACGTTCCAGCAGCTGTGGGTAAACGGCGTCGACCAGGACTCCAAGTGCGCGCGCCTGCCGCCCAGCAACAGCCCCGTCGAGGACGTGTCGTCCAACAACATGCGCTGCAACGCCAACCCGGCCGCCGCGGCCGGCTCCTGCGCCGTCAGGGCCGGCGACGTGGTCGCGGTCGAGATGCACCAGCACAACAACCGCGACTGCGCGCAGGAGGCCATCGGCGGCAACCACTACGGCCCCGTCATGGTGTACCTCAGCAAGGTGGCCGACGCCGCCAAGGCCGACGGGTCCAGCCCCTTCTTCAAGATCTTCGAGTCGGGCTACTTCGCCGGCAACAAGACGTGGGGCAACGACCTGCTCAACGCCAACTGCGGCCGCCAGAACGTCGTCATCCCCGCCGACATCACCCCGGGAGACTACCTGCTGAGGGCCGAGACGGTCGCCCTGCACGTCGCCGGCAGCCGCGGCGGCGCCCAGTTCTACATGACGTGCTACCAGATCCGCGTCACTGGCTCCGGCAGCGCCACCCCGGCCGGCGTGCCCTTCCCGGGCGCCTACTCGGCCGCTGACCCGGGCATCCTCGTCAACATCCACAACGGCCTAACTAGCTACACCATCCCCGGCCCGGCCGTCTACTCGGCCGGCGCCGGCACCGGCGGCAGCAACTCCTCCGCCCCGGCCGTCTCGTCCACCTCCATGTCCGGCCCGGGCTCTGTGCCCACCACCTTCCTGACCAGGACTTCCTCGCGGGCCCCGGCCACCTCCACCTCGTCCGCCCCCGTTTCCACGGCTCTCCCCGACGACGACAGCTGCGACGGACTCCCTGCCAACTCCACTGTCCCCGCCCCCGCCCCTGCCCCCACCTCCACCAGCCTCCCCGGCGGTGCCGAAGACGACGAGGAGTGCGATGCCGAGCCCGGGGTCTCCTCGACCTCCGCCCCTGCCCCCTCTTCCACCAGCGCTCCCGGCAGTGGCGCCGGTGGCGAAGCCGAGCCCGTCTCGAGCACCGCCTCCCCCGCGCCCACCGGTGCTCCCGCCCCCGGCAACGGCTCGGGTGGCGCCTCGCCTGCCCCCACCACCACCGCGTCCTCCTCCAAGCCCGCCCCCACCATCAAGGACGTCGACAATGCCGAGGAGGAGGAGTGTGACGCGGAGCCCGAGGCCTCCTCGACCGCCGCTGCCGCCGCGCCCACCGCCACGAGCGCGCCCGCCACGGGCGACGATGACGAGTGCGACGCCGAACCCGTCTCGACCTCGACCTCTGCCTCTGCCTCTGCCGCCGCTTCCACGACTGTTGCTCCGTCTGGTGCCGACGATGAGTGTGACGCCGAGCCCACCGCGACCACCACGTCGGCGCCCGCTCCCACCGGAACCGATGAGGCCGAGGAATGCGATACTTAAAATCCGAGCCCTCAACGCTACCAACCACGAAAGAAGAAGAAGAAGAAGAAGAAGAAGAAGGAGCAACGGCGGCGCGGCCTGTGCGGTTCTGTCGCCGCTGCTAGGATAGAGTAGGAGGCGTTTTAGGGCCTGGAACCTCCGGTTCAGGTTCCCCCAATTGTCCGTCTTGATTTCTTGTGTACATATTTACTACTTGCCCCAACCTCCACGCCCGCAGCAAAGAGCTCTCGATGTGTCCCTCATATGGGTTGGCCCTTGTGGCTCTGCGCTGTCCCGGCGTCGAGGTGTATATACCACGCAGCCATTTGCAAGCTCACAGCATTTTTCTTTTTCAAAGCCCCCTCCACCATGTTGGCTTGTTGACCGTGAAGCTCCCGGCGACGGTGACGTCTGTAGAGCTCTGTCCGACCAGGACTTCGTAGACCCCGGCCTCGGATGCCCACATGTCGCGCTCCTCGTCCCAGTAGCTGGTGGCGTACTTTCTCGAGAACTCGATGCTGGTCCTCGTCTTGGCACCGGCCTCCAGCGACACCTTGGCGAACCCCTTGAGCTCCTTGAGCGGGCGTTTCACGGCCTGCGGCGCTTGGGCGCGCACATAGACCTGCACCACCGCCTTTCCTTGGACTTTGCCCGAGTTCTCGACGTCGACGCCTACCTTGACGGTTGCATCGAGACCGGGGTCCGAGGAAGTGGTCTCTATGCCAAACCCGCCAAGCTCAAATGAGGTGTAGGACAGACCGTGGCCAAAGGGGAACGGTGCATCCTTCTTGGTCCTTTCGTAAAAGCGATACCCGATGTAAACGTCCTCGCCATACAGCGTACGGCCGTTTTCGGAACCAAAGTTCAGGTACGCCGGGTTATCCTCGACCCGATGCGGGATGGTGATGGGCAGCTTGCCCGAGGGGTTAACAGCGCCAAATAGGACATCGCCGATCGCGTTACCGCCCTCGTTGCCCCCAAACCACGACTGCAGGATGGCGGGCGCCTCGGCCGCCCAGGGCATAGTAACGGGGGTTCCCGATTGGACCACCACCACCGTGTTCGGGTTTGCAGCGAGGACGGCGCGCACAAGGTCGTCGCTGCGACCGGGCAGGTCCATGGAGTCGCGGTCGAACCCTTCCGACTCCCACTCACCCGTCAGGCCGACGGCGAGCACGACCTGATCGACCGAGGCGGCCAGGCGCACGGCCCTTGCGATCTCGGCCTCGGACTCGACGGCGGGCGCGCAGCCGACGCGGACGCCGCCGCCGCGCATCGCCGTCGCACCCTTCTTCTTGACCGTCTGCGTCTGCGAGGACCCGAACTGCAGCACTACTTGGTACGTGCGGCCCGCCTCCAGGACCTTGCTCCCGCGTTCCTCGCGCGTGCCCGCGCCCATGAAGGTGCCGCCCAGAGTTTGGTTCATGGCGTTGTCGACGACCAGCTCGCCGTCGACCAGCACGCGGGCCGTGCCGCGGACGGAGCAGCCAAAGACGTGCTCACCCGTCACCTCGGGCGTGAAATCACCCTCGATGTCCATGTAAAACAGCTCCGGGTTAACGTCGGGGTGGGCGTAGTCCACGAGGAGCATATCCGAAATCTCGGTATGCACCATATCCCTCAGCACCCGGTTGGCTTCCGTGGCAGGCTCGTTATAGAATTTGCACAGCACACCCTTCCTGCCCGTCCCATCGCATGTTTTTGCAACAAGGCTGAGTAGCGGCAGCTGCTTGTACCCGACTGCCCCGATAGCATACTGTGCCGCGGGGACATGCTCCTTGACGCCCTGTAGCGGGGTGGTGGTGTAGTAGGGCTTGAGGCTGGCAGAGCCGCCACCGGCGTAGGAAGCAAGGTTTGCGTTGGGGCCGATGACGGCGACGGTCTTGCTCTTGTCAAGCGGCAGGATGCTCTTTTCGTTCTTTAGCAGCACAAGGCCATCCGCGGCGAGGCGGCGCAGCTCGGCCGATGTTTCGGCACAGTCGACAGTTGTCTCGGGCGCGCTTTGGACAAAGGGGCGGTCGGGGGAGTAGAGCCGGTTTGCCAGGTTGACAATGTTGCGAGCACGCTCGTTCAGCTTGTGTTCTGCCACCTTTTGGCAGCCGATCGACATGAGGACGTTGAGGCCGCGCACGCGAGGAGGCCCAGGCATTTCGAGATCCAGGCCAGCGTTGACAGACTCGGCGGCCGAGTAGGTGCCAAACCTGAGATGTGTTAGTGGAACGTTGTATAAGAGAGCATCAGCCAGTCCTTCTTCTCGGCACGTCAGGCCCCCTTACCAATCACTCATCACCAGCCCGTCAAACCCCCATTCCTGCCGGAGAATGTCCTGCAAAATCCGGGGGTCTTCGCTAACGTGCAGTCCGTTTATCCGGTTGTAGGCCGTCATGAACGCCATGGGCTTTGAATCTCTCTGCGCGATCTGGAACGGCATTAGGTAGATCTCGCGCAGGGCCCGCTCGCTGATGACAGCATTGTAGGCCTGGCGTTCGTGCTCCTGATCGTTGCAGACAAAGTGCTTAATACAGGCGGCCACGCCCTGGCTCTGCACTCCGTTAATAATGGCCGAGGCCAAATTCCCAGATAGCACAGGATCCTCGCTGTAGCTTTCAAACCCACGGCCTCCTAGCGGCGAGCGCAGCATGTTGACCGTTGGGCCCAGCAGCACATGGACCCCCTTGGCGATGCATTCCCGGCCCAGTAGCCTCCCAGCCTGCTCTATCAGTTCGGCATCCCATGTTGCAGCAAGTCCGGTGCCGCAAGGTGTACACGCTGCAGCGACGCCGTTGAAGAAGCGCTGGCCGCGAACGCCGTTGGGGCCGTCGGAGAATCTCAAGGAAGGGATGTTGAGGCGTGGGATGTCCCTCGTTTGCCAAAAGTCCTTGCCCGAAAGGAGGCTGATCTTCTCCTCGATAGTTAGATTGGCGACAACGTTCTCGACGTCAAGATATGGCTCTGCCATGATCGCGGATTGGTGGAAGGCTTCGTGCTGGGATGAGGCTCGGTGGGCTCTGGTTGACAGCCTACTTCTAGAGGAAGCAACAAGAGCGAAGAAGTGAAGCGGCAAAACGAGATAGCCACGCCGGACAGCGCCAAGAAGTCGCCAGCCAGCTCCATTTTCCCCGCCATGGTATCCCTTGGGGCCCTTTGCGGCGGATTTGTCAGGCCATGAATCCACTCATGTTGAAGCGCCAACTGTGAGGCCGCCGCCCGTGATATGACGTCGAAACTTCATGGATCCTAGAGAAGTCCCACAAAAGACTTACCCGACAGCGGGTCCTCGTCTCGGGGAGTTAACCCCGCTATCGGGGAGCGAGCTGAGTCGGATTCAATTCGGTGCTCGCAGCCGACAAGGATAGAGGCCAGGGAGGCCGACGATCATTTCCAAACTGCCGCTTGGACGGTCCCGTCGCGCGGGCTCTCTGTCTTTACCTCCAATTTCTGCCCCATCTTGCGCGCACATCACGCCTCACCACCACCACCACCATGTCGTGGAACAGAATCATCCGGTTTATCGGCGAGGACGGCCAGGAGCACTACGGCGAGCCCGTCGTCAGCTCCGGTGCGGAACTCATCCCGCTGCTCGACCAGGGAAAGCTGGTTGCAAAAGAGCTGTCAGGCCCTAGCCCCTTTGAGGTCTCGCCGACGGGAAAGGAGCTCCAGGTCAAGAGCTTCCTCGGGCCGCTGAGACAGTCAGACGTGCCGATCGTTCGGTGCATCGGGCTAAACTACATCAAGCATAGTGAGAACCTCTCTCTCTCTCTTGGGGGCCGGTCGGTTTTAGCTCGCCATGGGCCAGGAGAACTCTTGACTAAACAAATCCTCTTTTTCCCCGCACATACAGTTCAAGAAGGCGGTCGGACCCCGCCTCCGTACCCGTCCGTGTTCATCAAGCCCTCCGAGACCATCAACGACTGGGGCGCCGACGTCAGGATACCCAAGGTCGTGACCGCGCACGGCGACCAGCTCGACTACGAGGGGGAGCTGTGCATCGTGATGGGGAAGGCGGGCAGGGACATCGCCAAGGAGGAGGCGCTGGCACACATTGCGGGGTACGCGGTGGGCAACGACGTGTCGGCGCGCAAGTGGCAGCGCGACCCCTCGCTGGCGGGCGGGGTGCCGCAGTGGTGCTTCTCCAAGGGCTTCGACGGCTGGTGCCCGCTGGGGCCCATGCTCGTGTCGCCCGCCGTGGTGGGGGCGGCCGACGGGCTGTCGCTCCGGACGTGGGTCGACGGCGAGCTGCGCCAGGACTCGGACACGGGCGACCTGCTGTTCAAGGTGGCCGAGGTCGTGGCCTTTGCCAGCCAGGGCACCACCCTGCCGCGCGGCTGCGTCATCATGACCGGCACCCCGGCCGGCGTGGCCATGGGCATGGCGCAGCCCAAGTGGCTGCGCGACGGCAGCGTCGTTGAGGTCGAGATTGCCGAGCTGGGGAGGTTGAGGAATAAGATGGTATTTGAGAAGTAGCCGAACCGCCGCTAGCCCTCCAGGAGGGGCTGGTTTTCCAATCTCCATCTTGCAAGAGTCGCCGTCCGATTGTCGGCAGACAGAGGGAGGCCCACGGGGCTGGCTGCTGCAGCGTGCTTGTTGGTGGTACTGGTATCTGCATCTCGGTTTATCTTTCCCAGCTTAGAAGCTACTCTCTCGCCGTATCTTGCCTACCTGGGAGAGGCCCTCGGCCAAGCGTGGAGCTGGGTAGACGTCGACTGGCGCTATATAAACGCAAGCGACCCCTCACCACTTCCAGGCCATGGCGCTTGCCGGGTTGTACGTGGAAGGATCAAGTCCCGCCTTCCTGGGAGATTCGGCAAGCTTTCACCAGACGCCAAAACATCGTAAATCAGAGGCCAAGAAAAGAAACGCAGCCATGGCCGAGGCGGAGATGTACAAGGGCTCGTGCCTGTGCGGCCATGTCACCTTTAAGGCTCGCGGAGCCTCCGAGGGCAACATCGCCTGCTACTGCACGCAATGTCAGAAGAATTCGGGCTCGACCCATCAAATTGCAAGCGCCACCCCCATCAGACAACAACCCCTCACTAAAACTGCCCGCACCTCACCCACCACCTCGCGCGTCTGTCGTGCGTATGCATGAGCTGACATTCGGACCGTGCAGGTGGCCACATTCTCCTTGGCGAACATGACCGTGTCGGACCCCCAGAACTCCATCAAGATATGGAACGTGCCCGGCGAGAGCTGCTCGAGCGGGCTGCCCAAGGAGAAGGTGTTTTGCGGCAATTGCGGCTGCACGCTGTGGACGATCCCGGCGGCGCTGAAGGGCAAGGGTCAATACGTGCGGACGAGCCTGTTTGATGGCGGGTAAGTTCTGTTTGGAAGCCTATGTGGTCCATGCACTTGCACTGTGCTTTTCGGCAACCGGCTGAAATGAAAACAACGCTGCGCTCAACTCGCCCGTCCCCTCACAGGCTTACAAACGAGAAACTCAAGCCGACCATGGAGATTTTCAAAACCGCATGAACTGCATCTCGGGGAGGTACCCTGTGGTGTGGGCTGCCATATGGGCTCCCCGAAAGGACGCTTGGGTTGCCGACCGTTGTCTCCGGTTTGGGGGGCTGTTAGTGGGCGTTGCAGCGGGGAAGCTGCCATTGTCGACTCATGTTGCCCCTGAACCCGACGCGGGGAACGAGGCATGGAGTCGCATCATGATCAACATGAACGGAGAGGCTAGCTGGATGTAGTTTATTTCTTTGAGGTACAATCTGCCTACTAGGCATCGTGGCATCATATATTTTCCTGTCCTCAAAGCCGCCCATCCATTTCCCTTTTGACAGTAGACCAGTTTCCGTACCCATCACACATCCAAAAATGGCGCCACACCACGACGACAAGACCCCGGCGCCGGCAGAGGGCGCCAAGGCCGAGTACCTGGCCCAGCTGCCGTCGCAGAACGTGGCGCCGCTGTGGACCGTCATGTCGGCCATGGTGCCGCCGCGGCCGAACCCCAAGGCCGTCGTGGCCAAGTGGTCGTACCCGGAGCTGCTGCCGCTGCTGCTGCGGAGCGGCGAGCTGGTCGACACGGAGGAGGCGGAGCGCCGCGTGCTCATGCTCGTCAACCCGGCCATGCGCGCCCCGCACACCACCGACACCATCTACGCCGGCCTGCAGCTCATCCTGCCGGGCGAGACGGCCCGCGCCCACCGCCACACGGCCTCGGCCCTGCGCTTCATCGTCCAGGGCGACCGGGGCTTCACCGCCGTCGGCGGGAGGAAGATCACCATGGAGAAGGGGGACGTCATCCTGACGCCGAGCTGGGAGTGGTGAGTGGAGCCATTGTTTGTGAACCTCCTCTACGCACTCTGCAAAACGCTAAGCCTCGGTTTTTTATAACAACTTAAAAAAGGCACGACCACGGCCACGACGGCGACGGCCCCATGATCTGGCTCGACGGGCTCGACCTACCCCTGTTCCAGTCCTTCCCCACCAACTTTGCCGAGATATACGACTCGCCGCGCTACCCGAGCGAGCACTTCCACGACGAGGTCGACATCCGCATCCCCTGGACGACCGCGCGGGCCGCCCTAGACGGCCAGGAGGACACCTGGGCCACGTTCCGCTACACGCGCAGGCCCGGCGGCGCGGGCGCCGAGCCCGTCGAGATCTCGAGGACGCTGGGCGCGCAGGCCGAGCGGGTCGACGCGGGCGCCGCCAGCGCGCCCGTCAGGGAGACGTGCTCGTTCGTGTACCATGTCTACGAGGGCACGGGCAGCAGCGCCCTGCGCCTGCCTGACGGCACGGAGGAGGTTGTCAAGTGGGGGCCCGGCGACACCTTTGCCGTCCCGGCCTGGACCGAGAGGGTGCACCGGGCCGACGGGGGCGTGCGGTGTTACCTGTTTGCGGTGAATGATTTGCCCATGCTCAAGGCGCTGGGTATGTACAAAAAGGAGTAGGGATTGGGGATATCACTGCTGTATATTATCATAACAAGACCAAAGGATTATTCACATGCTATGTATTATCATGGCAAGACCAAAGGATTATTCACATGCTGTGTATTATTATGCAAAGGATTATTTACATGCTGTGTATTATCATGGCAAGACCAAAAGATTATTCACATGCTATGTGGGCTTTGAGGAGCAGACTACATGTCTCTAATTATAACATCGCTGTGTCACCGTCGGTGACGCCATCGACCCTGGCTGGCCCTTGGTCAAAACCGCCCGGCTGGTTGTGCAGCCAGTCCATGTTTCCGGCAGGCCAGCAGAGGTCGAGCAGGAAGTCGTCTGCTGCCGTCCCTGTATGGTGGCCCGCCGCGGGTCCCAAGGCACCAGAGCCTTCGAAGGCGGCGTTGGCCAGGGCCTGCCACGTGGTCGGCGTGATGGTGCCGCTCCCGTTCGCGCGAGCGCTTGGTCGGGTGACCATGGCCGAGGGCAGCGGATGCGTCGACGCTTCTGCCGCGGCGGCGTCTGTCTCGGGGACTGTAGCCGCGATTTCGGGGCTCCGATCTGCGGCCACGTCGCACTGGGTCGAGCGCTGGTCGTAGATGGCGCGCAGGATCCAGAGGCACCGCCTAGCGAACGTACTGCCGGACTGCTGGTATAGCGAGAGGGCCTTGACGCAGGTAGACCAGGACGCCTGTAAAAGGCTCTCGGGATTTCCCTCGGGATCTCCGTGGGCGCCAGGGGCGCCAGGGGCAGCCTCGAGGTGGCAAAAAACCAGCCTGAGGTTCGGCGTCAGAAGAACGGCAAGGACCACCGTCCCAGCCGTGTAGAGATAGAAGATGGCGTACCACCAAGGCAGCGTCGCTCTGGCGTCCTTCCCCTCATCAATCCCGTTCCAGACCAGGGTGATCAGCTCGCGGGCGGCCGAGACGCAGGAGCTGACGCACGCCTTGACAACGCCACGTTGGAACTCGGTTGCCTTTCCAGCGGCATCGGCCTGGAGAAAGGCGCCCGATGAAAGGTCGACTGTTGTCGGCCGGAAGAGAAGAATTCGAAGGTGGAGATACCTTCCATGAAGCGTCACGGCCTGTTTTGCAAATGGCGAGCCGGATTCCGCCGAGGCGCCACCATTATATCTATCACTAGAATAAACTCGAAGGTGGATGGGCAGACTCGCGCGCCAGCGAGACAGGCTGAAGTCTATTTCGTGGAGGCGCTGAAGATCTTGGATGTTGATTCCTTCGGGGCCGGCCCGCCGAAGGTCAATGTGTGGGACATAAAACTGTCTATTTCAAGGTCAGCAATTTCCGTCATCTTGGGAGGTGCGAGGAGAGACAGAAGAGCGCTTGCATACTCTAGAACCGTCATAAGTATCTCGGTCAGATGCAACGTGTAGACGTAAAACTCCAGTCGCGATTTCCGCGCAGGGGAAATGTTGGGCTGAATCGAGCCGCTGCCTGGCGTTGTCTGGAGGAGCTCGTCGTCCACTGGTAGGGGCAAGGGAACAACCGTCTTCCAAGCGACCATGGACGGCCTGCCCAGGATCATGCTGGCGACCCTATCCATCATAATGCATCCCCACCATGTCCGTCGCCGCTCCTCCCGCGCAACTTGGCTCTCCCTGGGATGGTCCTCGCTGACGCCTATTCCCTGAGCAGCACGGATCGCTGTGCCGATGGCGACCCAGCATCCGTTGACTAGATCCGTCGTCTGCAGGTACTGGGCGGTTAGGATGTGGGCCTGGACAAGCTGCATCGAACAGCCGTGGTCCACGGAAGACTGTGTGAGGAGGGCCCGGGAGCGCTCGTAGAAGATGTGGGCACTTCTTTTGGACGAAGGCCCTGGCTCCAGTTTCGAGCCGGCCGAGCAGCCCAGCGCTAGCATTATGTTGAGTCGGGCGTGAGCGGTGCGTATTGTGTGGACTGTATCGTCTCCCGACGACTCTTGGTCACCCCAGATCCTCTCGTACCACCCCATGAAAGATCCCTTGTGCAGCACTGGGAATAGTGGATGGATCGACTCCCAGTACTTGTTGAGGTGCGTATCAGCCACCCAGCGTGGCGGTAATATCAGCTCGTCCATCAGCGCCTCGAGCGCCTCCCGGTCTCTCTTTAGCCTACGGCGCTCTCGTGGAGCAGCCGCTCCGTACGGTACTGAAGTCCCGCCCTCCGAGGGACTCGCTCCGTTGGCGTCTTCTGACGCAATGCTGGACATGCCCCCATGTCTCCTAGACGACTCGCGAACCTCGCGGACAAACGCTGCTGCGCTAGATCGGCCCAAGAAAACGGCCCGGTCAGACTCGGTGGGCGTGCTCTCGGTTGCTCCCATAGCGCTTCCGGGTTCCGGCGACCCTAGGCCTTCGCGGCCTGGCGCGGGGCCGTTGCCATTGCTTGTCGGCTCTTGCCGGCCCAGACGCTGCATATGTATCAACTGCGAAGCCGCCATGTGCTGGTCAATGGGCGACGCTACCACGACGTGACCGGCACCAGCTCCAATAGGAACAGGCGTGGAAGCATTGTTGGCCAGTGGAGCCCCGTCGTAATGCCGGACCGTGCATGTCTGCCGTGGCGACGCCTGGTGTGGGGGGTGGTGGTTTGACCCGCCAAAGTGGTACGGCAGCGGCGTTGGCCCGTCCAGGCCCCGAGCCGCCCGCTCCAGTTCTTGGATGCGCTCCTCGAGCGACCGGACGTATAGCGGGCTGATTTCAGCCGTCTGCTGGTCCGAGACGTCGACGAATATGCACTGCTCCGGGCTCAGGCGCTTCCTGAAGCAGGCGCCGCACACAGGCCGCGCCCCGTCGCAGCGAACCTTGCGGTCTCGACACTCCTGGCAGGCGAGCCGGGTCTTGCGGCGCTTTGTCGGAGGCGGTCCGTCGCCGGCAGTAGGGGTCTCGGTCGCCGCGGCGATGTCTGCGTGAGAGCTGCCCCCATCGCCGGCTTCCTCAGAGGCCGGCCTGGCGTCGTCGTCGCCGGCCTCCATGTATCGTTGGCTGTGTGTCTGTGCCGGCAAGGCGCTCTGGTCAACTGCAGATCCCCAGGCTCACTCGGGGAACATGGAGGTATGCTGGGTCTTTGCAGGATGAAAACGCGGGGAGACGAACCGCACCTTCCGAGCTGTCGGGGGCAGAGGCCATGTGGAGGTGGGAAATAAGTGGGTGCACCCGAGTCATGTCCTGTTCAGCTTTGAGCTTTGGGCCACCTTGATTCCCAGGACGGAGTAGTCGTAGGGAACTGCGGTGCTAGTGGGCTTCATGTTCTCCATGAGGCAGATTCGCGTTGCCCTGCCCAGGATGTTGGGCTTCTTTTCCAACCGGGCTTCGGAGACCGAGGTTGTAGGCTTGTTAGGTTCGTTGGTATTTAGGACGCGTCGTCGTCTTGATCATCCAGTTCTGCCCCGTCTTGGGCACCTTCGCCAGCCCACCCCCTCGACAAGGCAGTTCGCACTTTTGTCGTCCTGCAACACAGCGCCTTTTAAAAGCAAGGAAAGACTCGGGTGCCGCTGGCAGATCGGTTGCCCGCCATGCTGGGGTTCATGCGTGACCGAAACGTGATGCTCACAACCCATGTAAGCCTCAACATGCTGATTGCCGCCTTCGCGCTCGGCGTCAGTGTCTTTGCGTATGGGGTTTGAGGGCGGTGTTGTGAACACAATCCAAGCCATGCCGAGTACGTATGCGTCATCCCAAACACTGCCTTATGGACAGGCTGCCGTAGAAATAGGGGCTGGAAGCCAAAGAGCGACAACGATGCTAACAACCAGGGCTCTCCCACGCAGAGTTTGTCGAGCAGTTTGGCGAGCTAAGCCCCGAGACCGGAAAATACGTCCTCTCCCCCGATCGTCTGGCGTACCTCAACTCGCTGCCCCTCATCACATACGCCTTTGGCGTTGTGCTCTCGAGCCGGCTTAGCGAGCGGTTCGGCCGACGGCTCGTGTTTCTCCTCATGAACTCCATCTGCGCTACCGGTGCCGCTGTTTCCTACACATCCACGACCTATGGCCAGATCCTGGCCGGCCGCATGGTTCTGCAGGTCCACATCGGAATGAAGGCAGCTCTTGTTCCCATCTTCATGGGAGAGCTAGCTCCCGCAGCGGTTCGCGGTGCCTTCGTCGGGAGCTTCACCTTCTCCCACATTTTTGCCAACTTCATATCATCCATCATCACAAACTTCACCAGCAAGTAACCAGACCACAGCTCTTGGAAGATCCCACTTGTGTGCATCTTTATATTCCCGGCCCTGGCCTTGTTGATGTCGGTCTTCCTTCCAGAGTCGCCTCGCTGGCTACTACGGAAGGGACAGAACGAGAAGGCGGCCGAGATGCTGTCGTATATCAACGGACTGAAGGAGGGTTTCGTGGTCGAGGACCAGATCAAGCTCCTTGGTGAGGCTCTGGACGGCTCCGTGGAGCAGGGAAAGTGGGGCGACATGCTCAAGGGTACCAACAAGGTAAGAACTCTGCTCGTGCTTGGAACTGTCTGGCCACGTTCACTAATTGCTGACTTGAGCTCCTTGTCTTCCAACAGAAACGCACCATCACGGCATGTATCGCCGCTGCTTCTTCCATGCTTACGGGGATGAGCTTTGCCGCAAACTACGGTGCCATTTTCCTCGCTCAGGTGAATGTTCTGGGTAAGTTGCCAATGCGCGAAAAGGCCGCCCCAGGCCCATCGCTTCATACCCTAGTCTTCATCCATGTGCTGACCTCTTTAGACCCATTCATGATCACCATGGCGAAGCGGGCCGTTCTCCTTCTTGGTCCCATCACGGTCATGGCCTGCATTGATAGGTTGGGCCGACGGTCAACATTTCTGTTCCTCGGCACCGGCTCAGCCGTGTCACTGCTTGTAATGGGATCTCTGGGCAGCGTCGGATCCCAGACGACAGGCCTTAAGAAAGCCATCGTAGCCATGTCAATCGTCTTTCCTTTTTGCTATATCGGATCCTTTGGCGCCATGCACGTCTTGGTGCCCCGCCACATACCCCTGAGTTGCAAAACTAACACGTGCACGCAGCATGCAAATCGTGCCCTCGGAGATCTCGCACATCAGCCTGCGCGACAAGACATCCATGGTGTACTGGATCGTGTCGGACGTGTGCAACTTCATCGCAACCTTTACGCTCCTATACCTGCTGCAGGCCCCGTATGCGAATCTGGGTGCCAAAGTCGGCTTCATCTACGCCGCCACGTCCATCGGGTTTCTGGTCTGGGCGTTCCTGTGCTACCACGATCTGACCGGCAGATCTTTGGAAGAGGTGGACGAGATGTTTGAGGCCGGCGTCCCCGCCTGGCGGTCCAAATCGTGGGTATCGACCAGCAAAATGGCGCAGCTCACGGCGATGGAGAATTCAAAAGGGGGTGTTATCTTGGATGAGAAGAAGGCTCTGGACGTGGAGGACGTCACATATGTGGAGAGGAAATGAGTGTGACCAAATCGGCGGCGAGTTTGCCTCGTGGGTGTCACACACGCAAACGCATGCACTACGCTACGCTCGCAGTCCAGATTTTCGGCCGAGTGTCTACCATATATCCATGGATCCTGAAGAGTTTGTCACACCCAAGACAAATTCACCACCTGTGGTGCTTGTTTGGAAGTCAGGCAGCATGTGGGAAGTCCCCCGCCGAGACGGGAAGAGAGAAAATCCTACGATGGATCCAGGGTCCAATATCATGCAGCTCTAAATGAGCACACTCCTTCCAACCGATGGGGGCAGGACAAAAAGTTAGGTGTGTGGGGAAAGCTGACAGGCAGAAGCGTCGCATCGGTTGTCATTTTATCCGCATCAGACCATCATGAAGACATTGCGCCAACAGCACTAAGCACATGCCCCATCGGGAGGTTTGGTGTGTGCGGGGTTTTGTGCTGAACGAAAGGTCCCGAAGATCGGAAAGAAGGAAACTCGAGAGAGGGTGGGTCGTGCGGGCGCCGAGCAAGAAAGCAAGTACCACGCCCACGCCAGCGCCTTCGATAGGTCGTCTGGGCAGTTCATTCAAAAGTCATGGCGCAGACATGACCCATCACCACGTTCTTGCGCGTCGCACGTTTCCTTCGCGTCTTGCCATTTTGCCGGGATTGCATCTGGTGGGTGGCCACTGGCCAGGGTCTGCGCCAACATCGAGCTAGCCTCCCCGCACCTGCAATACCCCTGGTGAGCTTACGCAAAGTAGATTAAATCCCAAGCGTCCTGCAACTCTGATTGGCAGCCAGTTGCGCAGGTACTCTGCCCTACAGCCGCTTTAGGTCTAGGCGGCATGTTGCCCAGTTTGGTGGATGTGGTGGCCTTGGGATCGTATCCGATGCCCCTCGTCGGCGGTTTTGCGTCAGCGGCGAGGACATGCACCATCCCCATCATGGGCCAGCATAGGGCGAGCCAAGCGTTGGGCGTCGGCAAGGGCCAGCTGACAACCTGCTGCGACTCTGGCAGCCAAGCGCGAATTACTGTCACCGACGAGGCGCCGAACTTACCCGCTATGGGTTCAGCTGTCGATACGACGCTGCGCATGGACGAGAGCAGCCAGAGAGGCTCCCTCGCTTCATGTCCTGTGCCAAGAGCATCCCCTTTCTAATTTTACGGCATGGTTGGGCTAAGCCAGACTAGCTCGGCTGATCCCTCACCTGCGGCGCCCCGGCCAACGTCCACCTGCCCCCTTGGCAGAGCCGTCGTACTATTGCGTGCTGCCGTGCAGGCACAGGCCCTACTTTAAAATGACGAGGTCCCCTCCTCCCCGGCCTGCCTGCCAGGCACGTCCATGATCGTCGTCGTCTGCCCGATATTCGTTCGTCGAAGACCTCTCCTGGGATAGTGTAAGGGCGTGCCGCCATCCTGGCCAACCGCCTTTCCATCCTGTCCATTCGTTCCGGCGCTTAAACGAGAAAGGATTATCCTCGCATCACCCATTCACTCCTTCAAGATGCGCAGTCTCTCATTCAACTCTTTCCTTGCCCTCTCCTCACTCCTCGGCCTGGGCCATGCCTTCAACGGCAACGCCACCGCTACCGCCGACGATGTCGTGACCCTGGTCACCAGGGTCACCATCACTACTTGCCCAATTCCTCCCACCCCTCCGCCGCCATGCTCCTCTGGGCCTTCGGAGCCGGCCTCTGACCTGACCAAGACCACCACTCGCACCACGAAGGCCACCACGGTCATTACCACCCGAAGGAGCCACAACACCTCCTCCACGTGGACCACCAGGATCCCTGGTACTGGGACCGGCACCGGCCCAACGCTCACCACGTCGGGCACCTGGGGCAACAGCACCACGCGCGTCACCAGCACCAGCTCCACCGTGTTGACCTCGTCTACCGGCACCAGCTTGACCACGTCGATCTCGTCTACCAGCACCAACTTGACCACATCAGCCTCCTCTTCAAGCACTAGCTCGACCGTATCGACCTCCTCCAGCACCGCCGTCAGCCCTCCTGCCTGCACGGATCATTGGCTCGCCAAGGTTGACCATCAGGGCCTTGCCCCTTATGTCCCAAGCCCGTCCACCTACAAGGTCTTTCGCAATGTCAAGGACTATGGTGCCAAGGGCGACGGCCAGTCGGATGACACCGAGGCCATCAACCGGGCCATCAGCGAGGGAGGTCGCTGCGGCCCTGGCAAGTGCCATGGAACCACCATCTCGCCGGCTGTCGTCTACTTCCCGCCCGGCACCTATATGGTGTCCAGCCCCATTATCGACTACTACTTCACGCAGATATACGGCAACCCCGACTGCATGCCCATCATCAAGGCCACAAGCAACTTCAACGGCGCCTGGGTTCTCGATGCCAACCAGTACCAGCCTGGTGGCGGCCTGGGCTGGGGCTCGACCAATGTCTTCTGGCGCCAAGTCCGCAACCTGGTTATCGACCTGACTGGCGTGTCGCCCTCAACTGGCCTGGTAGGCATCCACTGGCCCTCATCGCAGGCTACCAGCCTCCAGAACATCCTGATCAAGATGTCTACTGCAAGCAACACCCAGCAGTATGGCATGCTGATCGAGGAGGGAAGTGGCGGTTACATTGGCGACATGGTGTTCCAAGGTAAGATTTTGCCCGGTAAAGCTCCTCCACCTACCCCTGGATAAAATATTAACAACTTCAAACAGGCGGTCTTTATGGCATGCGTGTTGGTAACCAGCAATTCACCATGCGCAACCTGACGTTCGTCGGCGCCAAGACGGCCATCAGCCAGATCTGGGACTGGGGCTGGACCTACTCTGGTCTCACCATTCGTGACTGCGACGTCGGTCTCGACATGAGCAACGTTGAAGGGGGCAAGATCATGACCGCCTCCGTCGTCCTCATCGACTCCGAGATCGTCAACACGCGCGTCGGCATCATCACCGCCCGCCAGGCCTCGGGTAACAACCCCTCCCAGGGCAACACGCTCGCAGTCGAGAACGTTCGCCTGAGCAACGTCCAGACCGCGATCCAGGGGCCTGGAAGCTCCACCCTTCTTCCCGGCACCTCCGGCTCGACCACCATCGCCGGTTGGGGCCAGGGCAGCAGCTATGCCGAGAAGAGCGGCCCCACGGCCTTCCAGGGCAGCATCACCCCGTTCCCGCGCCCTGGGGGTCTCACCGCCGGCACCCACTTCTACGAGCGCTCGCGTCCCCAGTACTCCAACCTGCCCGCATCCCAGTTCCTCTCCGTCCGGTCCGCGGGCGCCAAGGGAGACGGCGTGACGGACGACACCGCCGCCATCAACAAGGTCATCGCCGAGGCCGCCGCGTCCGGAAAGGTCGTCTACTTTGACTACGGCATGTACGTCGTCACCTCGACCGTCAGCATCCCCGCCGGCTCCCGCATCACCGGCGAGGGCCTGCCCGTGATCCTGTCCGAGGGCGAGTTCTTCAACAGCATGGAGAGCCCCAATCCCGTGGTGCAGGTCGGCAAGCCCGGCGACAAGGGCGCGGCCGTCGAGTGGAGCGACATGGTGGTCAGCACCCGCGGCCAGCAAAAGGGCGCCGTCCTGATCGAGTGGAACCTGAACTCGGCGACGCCCTCGGGCATGTGGGACGTCCACACGCGCATCGGCGGCTTCAAGGGCTCCAACCTGCAGTCCGCGGAGTGCCTCAAGACGCCCGGGACCGCCATCAACCCCGGGAACCTGAACCAGAAGTGCATCGCCGCCTTCATGAGCATGCACATCACCAAGTCCGCCGGCAACCTCTACAACGAGAACTGCTGGCTCTGGGTGGCGGACCACGACGTCGAGGACGGCGCCAACAACGTCCAGATCACCATCTACGTCGGCCGCGGCCTGCTGGTCGAAAGCACGTCCGGAAACATCTGGCTCTGGGGCTCCGGCTCGGAGCACCACCAGCTGTATCAGTACCAGCTCGCGGGCACCAAGAACATCTTTGGCGGCCAGCTCCAGACCGAGACGGCCTACTACCAGCCCAACCCGGACGCCGTCATCCCCTTCCCCGCCGACGCGCGCTACCGCGACCCCGTCTTCGCGGCCGGCGAGAGCGGCTGGGGCCTGCGCGTCGTCGACAGCACGGACGTCCTCGTGTACGGCGCCGGGCTGTACTCCTTCTTCATCAACAACGACAACTCGTGCGCCGCCGAGGCGAGCGGGATCAAGTGCCAGTCGCGCCTGACGTCCATCGAGAGGAGCAAGCTGTACATGTACAACCTCAACACGGTCGGCGTCACCAACATGGTCACGCTCGACGGCACCGACGTCGCGTCCTTTGAGAACCAGAGGAACGGCTTCGTTAGCACCATTGGGAAGTACACGAGCTAAGGCGCGTAAATAGGGTGGCTATGGTGCGCGGTGTGTGAATATGCGGGGGGGTTTTCTGGATGGATATCAGATGATGTAATGTTTGGATTGGAAATGAAGGTTGCAGAATTCTAGCATAAACAAAGACTTTGACGCGTCGAGTTTTCTTTGACGTCCGTATAAATCTTACCTGTCAATCTTCTGACCCTGGGCTTTGTTTCTCCAGCACGTCAACTTTTCCAGCTCTACGGTACGAGATTCGCAGTCCTCGACCTGCCCTTTCCACAGAATCCACTCAAAGAAGTGCCTGCTATCAGCCAACGAGTCCTGAGGTACCTCTCACCAAGCGGATCAAGTCCATTTGCTCTGTTTTCGTCGATCAGCTGTGGTCGCATACCATCCGCCTCCCACCCACCTTCAACACCATCAGAGCCATGAGCTTCTTCGCCTTACCCCCAGAGATCAGGTCGATGATCTACCATGACCTTCTCGTGCACAACGGACACATCACCATCGTGGCAGTCGACCGGCCCCTGCGGCATTCGTCGGAGCCGCCGATCCTCTTCGTCGAAAACCCGATAAGGCTCCATCCCGCCATCCTCGGCACCAGCAAGCAGGTCCACGTAGAGGCCATCTCGACTCTGTATTCTCGCAATTCCTTCCGGTTCGCACCCCTTGAGCCGAGCTATGACCGCGGTGTCGACTCCGTGCCCGTCTTCCTGCAACGCATCGGGACGCAAGCAGCGGGTAGCATCCGGCGAGTGTGCATCGACTTCCCGACGGATTCCAACCTCGACAGGCTCGACCGGTTGCTGTAGGCCAGCACCGTGATCAGCACCGTCGAGTTCGAACTGCCATCTAGAGTAGATGAGCTCGGCAACCACGACAACAATCATTTCGCCGAGCACCTAGATCTGATCGAGGCACGGGTCGCAGGCTCCCCGTCGTTGAAATGCGTCAAGATCCACATCCGGCTGGTGAGCCGGCAACAAGACGCCCACAGCGGCGGCCAGCAGTGGGCAAGCCACAAGGATTCTCTGTTTCAGCAGATACACAGCCGTGGATGGACCGCCAACATCACCAGAGTTCCCAGCGTTGTGACCCGCCGTCATGGCACACTGCGGATCGGCAGCGCTGGCCTCCACTGGCACAACGAGTTGTGGCTGATGGTGAGTGGCATCGACGATCTTCAGAAGCTTGAAGAAGTCATATGGGACCTGGAAATGATGCGTATCAGATACATTCAACGCCGCCATCGCGTGCTTTCCCTCATTGCGATCATGAAGCGCAGTGCGGCTACCTAAGAGAGCCCATGGCCCAGTTCCCGCTGTGGAAAGGACACGGAAAATCGCCCAGCACCAGAGATAAAGCACGACGTGTGCTGCCCTGTCCTGTACTCCAGGTTCTAAGTTTGACATAGCAGAGCCTTGTCGAAAGCATCCGCAACGGTCGTTCCCAAAGAGATAGAGAAGTTGAAATGGCGATTTGGCAATGTTCCGGATGAAAGCTTGGCAAGTGCCTGGCTACTACGTGATAATACTTGCAATGGTGACATTTTTGGCTCAGTCCCTGATCCTCGCGTCAGATTTACTACGAAACTCCCAAATTCGACCAGCGTCACGACGCCATAGCCGGTGAGACCGCCCCTCTCCTCAAGGAAATTAGAGTCGAGGTCTCCAACGATGGAGATGGCAACGAGGAACCCAGCGCCAAGGAAATCTACGTTCAAAACCTCAGCCGGCAAAGGGTTTGCGCTGACTTTCATCCGCGCTCTTACCATGGCAGAAACCGACCACAACAACTGGAGGATGCTCATGACCTCCAACGCTCTCCGCGACATGGACCCAGAGGAGCTTTAGGATGTTATTTATCCCTGCTAAAGCCCAAAGCCTTAATCCCTGATTCCTCCGACCCGTGCCCCAACCGACTCGAAGAAGGTAACAGCCACGTCTCTAGCCTCCTTCTCGATGAACCCTCACTAATACGCAAGCTCCATGCTGATGATGCCTGACGAAGATATGGCCAATTTCTACATCAATGCCCGAGACATTCTTCCGAAGGTCATTGCTCACCCCAATTGGTGGATCGATTCCCTCTCGCTCACTTGCAAGATCGACCATGTTGTCTGAATCCTTGCCCAATACCCTCCACTAGTCTTGATAATGGCTCTGTTCGACCTCAGCTGCAATACCCCATAGTCACTCATCACCAGAACGAATGCTGTACTCTGCTGGGCGCGAATCTCTCGGCCCTCAAAATGCGCACCTTTACGGAATTTTGGCGTCCCAGTCCTTCCCAGCACTATATGGCCATGTGGCATACCCAACACCGTATTCCATCACCGCAGCAACAAGGCTTCCATCATTAGAATCGCTGATGGCAGGTCTCGTCTCTGGCCCCCTTTCCAGGGAGACCCTCCCGAAGGTTCCGAGCGCATTGTTATGTGGTCGGATCCTCCACCGCCTTTATGGGGTGATGCCAAAGCCCGGAACGGTGTCATGGTGACTTTGCCATGGGGGAAACCAATCGGCCAGCCGGTCGTGGACGGTTCTTGCAAGACCGCTTGGGTGAAAGACGTCACCGACTACATTGAGCGAGGCCCAGGGGCCCTGGAGGGTAGGGGAGGGGCAGACAGGAGAAATATCAGACGTCGAGCGAAGGTAGTTCATTACCAACAGTGACTAGGTATTTTTCGGTGTAAACCATCGAGACCTAGCGCAGTCTTTTTGAAACCCATCAGCTACAACGGAGGACGCCGATGAGAGCGCAGAAACTAACGGATATATATCACCAGTATTCCACTCCATTTAATTCCAACGTAACATAATCTGCATATTTTATCCTACAAATCCATTGCGTGATTGTCCCCAGATTCTTTTTGGAATCACCATCACCTGGGTTTTTGGATCCCCGTTTCTCCACCCAACGCTGAGGGGATCTCCACCCATTCCAGGGTGACTGGAATCGCAACCCCCCATGAGGAAGCCTCACGCTGACTTAGTCATCAGGGTCCAGTGGCCAAATGGCAAGGCGCTTGACTACGAATCAAGAGATTGCAGGTTCGATCCCTGCCTGGATCGTGATAATTCCTTTCTTTTTTATTTATTTATTTACGCGCGTCACCCGACAAGACATGTTTTGCTTTCCTTTTTCTGTCTTTCCCACGAAAGTACCACCCACCCTTTCGCGTTAGACACGACGTTGCCATTTGCAATATTTTCTTTTGTCCTCCGTTTGCTACGGGAGTACACCAATCACGGGTTAACAGGCAGCGCTGTCGGAAATGACTTGGGCATCACAGCCCAGTGTCCTCTCCTCACCTACTAGGTGCTCTTCTCATGGTTCCCACATACAATATCTGCACCCACCTAGCTACTATTAAAGACGTAGTGAGGGCTGCTCATGTATAGGGAGAAAAGGAATCGGATATGGGCAGCGTTAAAACAAGACCGAACAGTCAGAAAATAAGCCATGAGCAGCCGCATGCTATGAACGATGCTATCGGGGGCGGCACATAGACGATAAAATAGCCGGTATTAATTCACTCATCATTAGCCAGAACCCATCTCGTCCCAATCTGCATACCCTGAAGCTGTGGTCTAGATTCATCCGCCATCAAAAATAGCTTGCACCCGAGAGCCGAAAACAGCACTTGACTGTCCGCCCCCGTCATCTCGGATCTATCCTCCATAGCCGGGCGTGGAGGCCTGCCATATATCATACCAACCATGGGCCAGCTCACCCCTGCGCCTTAGATGCATTGCTATGTACCCGGGATCCGCACCATGCCCCCCGCCTGTCACTCCGTAGACGCCAGCGGTGCGGGGTGTCGTCGACATCTTCCCCTGCATGATGGGTTGCATGCAGCCGAGAGCAGGGAACGGATGCCCTGGACGGCGGAGGATATTGTGCATCGGATGAGTAGGTAGTTAATCTGTTCATATTTGCCCATTCGCTCGGACCTCCACATAGTAGCCGGCTCTTGCATGGCAAGTAGGTAGGCTGTCGCATCTAGGTCAGATAACAGTCAAGCCACAGGTACAAAAGTAGGATGCTTCACGTATACATTTATGGGCTGGACACCCATCAAGGGTGCACAGCAATTCTCTCCATCCGCTCGAAGGCAACTGGCAGCGGCGACCATGGTGTGGTCTACGGCGACGACGGCCTTTTTGGCTGGCACTCCTCTGGCGGCCCTGCTTCTGGGCCTCGCTTCTGGCGCGCCGCTTAACTGTCCCATCCATGGCCCGGCCTATCCCAAGCCACGCCGCTTGGCGGAGTGGCCGACCATGCAAGCCGCCTTCCAGACACTAAACGACAAATTTTCGGAGCAGGCTGCGGGCTCCGGGGGCACCGACACGTCCTTCTCGGTCGAGCTATGGGCCGCCGATGATCCTAGCGACAAGGCATCCTTCTCCTTTCACCACACTGCCCGGAACATGGCCAATATTAACTCCACGGGGGTCAAGAAAGTGGACGGAGACACGGTGTACAGGATCGGTAGCCTGACCAAGATATACACCATATTCACATGGCTTGTGGAGGCCGGCGACCGGCACTGGCGTCAGCCTATCATCGAGCTGGTACCGGAGCTCGCCGAGATCGCGGCTTCCAACGGTGATCGGGTGGAGACGGACCCGGTCATGACGGTGAATTGGAAAGAGATCACTGTGGGCGACCTGGCGGGGCAGCTTGCTGGTCTTGTTCGCGACTGTGAGTGCCGATCGGTCTTGCTCCTGTTCAGCCCGGGTACAGACAAACGGATTCTGATCGAAATGTTCTAGATGCACTGGTGGGTGAGGTCACGCAGCAGTTCAACAATGGAACGAGAGAGGCACTGGGATTCCCGCCCCTTCCGCCGGGGGATATACCGCCTTGCGGGGCGTACATCCTATGCAGTCGAAAGCGTGAGTGCGGCGAGACCCAAGGGTGCACCAGATGGAAACTTGGTGCCGCGAGGCTAACCGAGAGAGAGGGATATTCTCGACAGAGTTCTTTGCGGGTATGCGAAAGCTTCCCCCGCAGTATGGACCGTCGGCCGCGACTGTGTACTCGGATTCAGCATTCCAGATATTGGCGTACGCGCTCGAGGGAATCACGGGGAAGCCGTACAAAGACATGCTGAAGAGCTCTGTGCTACAGCCTCTGGGTCTGAATCGAACCTACCTCTTCAAGCCGGACGACGCCGTCGGAATTATACCAGCCAACGCAAGCAATGCTGGATCAACCAACTGGGCGTATAGCATTGGGGAGTCGGCGCCGTGGGTACACCCCGGTTTTCTTTCCTCTGGGCAGAGCATTGGGCCGGCGCCTGTGAAACGAATGTGCTGACCTAGCCTTGGGGGTACGGCAAACTGAATAGAACGGGGAACATGTACTCGTCACCATCGGACCTCTCGCGCACAGGGCGAGCGATCCTATCGTCGAAGCTCATGTCGCGAGCAACGACATCGCGGTGGCTGAAGCCGGCATCCATGACCTCGGAGCTGGTCGCGGCGGTAGGGTACCCGTGGGGGGTGCGGCGGATCGACATGTCGCGGTCTCCAAACTACAAGCGGGTGACGGACGCCTTCAACAAGGCCGGGCGGATCGGGTCGTACGCGGCGCTGCTGGCCATGCTGCCCGACTTCGATGCGGGCTTCAGCGTAATGCTGGCGGGCAACTCGCTAGTCGGCAACCCGACCTTCAACTGGGCCGACACCATGGGCGGGGTGCTGATCCCGGCGCTGGAGCGGACGGCGCGCGAACAGGCGCAGGCGACGTATGGCGGGCGGTACGCGGCGGTGGGAGGCGGCATCAACTCGAGCCTCGAGATCCGCACGTCGTTGGACCGGCTCGGGCTGGGCGTCTATGGCTGGGTCAGCAACGGGACCAACATGCAGACGGCGGCGCTGTTTGTGCAGAACGGGGCGGCGCCGTCGAACCCGAGCATCCGGCTGTACCCCTCCGGGCTTGAGTCGCCGCGGCCGGGCGGGGGCAGGAAGGTGGCGTTCAAGGCCGTGTTCGAGGACCTGAGCGGGCAGGCGACCAACCTCATGTTCACGACCGACTGCGGCACCTGGGTGTCGGCCACAAGCGTTGTGGTGGGCGATATACCATTGGACCAGTTTGCCTTCAACCTCGACGCCGACGGCAAGGTTGAGAGCGTCGAGCCGATGGCGTTGCGGATAGAGCTGGCCAAGGAGGCATGATTGGTGTCTGCTCTGGCAGCCGTCACAAGCGAAACCAGGCTGTCGGGACGGGAAGATCAGGGAGCACTTCTGGTCAATAATTGGAAAGTACGTCCAGGGTCTGGACCTTCCAGTCGAGCCGCGCTTTGTGGCGTCTTTTTAGCGGTCAAAATTTGTCTGACCCCAACACTTAACGTTTATCCCAACTTTTTGAGTGGGACTGCGCTCCCCTCTGGAACGGGCTAAAAACGAAGTGCGATGCCGCTCGCAGTCGCGCTCGCAATGCATGGTGCTAATTTCTGACTGCTCGAAGGCGTGATGGTCGCAGGATAAACCCACTTTGGGCCTTGCTTGCGAATTGTCCTTTGAATCCCCCTCGGTTTTGCCCCACCCATTCAAACCCCTTCGGATCGCTCATTGCTGTGCCTACATATTCTTGTTAACCCACATCTCTCCCCGAGTGTCACCAGTCGTCCGCAGAACTCTACTTAGGACCTCGTGTCCCCCACATCATCCAGCACAGCCCACTAAAAGTACGACTCGCCAGGGCCACCCACAAGCATGCCCACCCCAACTACCGACGGCGCTGGAGGCCCTGCGAGTGTGGAGGAGCTGGACGTGCTGATCATCGGCGCGGGTCTCTCCGGCGTCAACAGCGCATATCGCATCAGGGAGGCCTTTCCCGACGTCCGCTATGCCATCCTCGAGAGGCGCGAGGTGATGGGCGGCACCTGGAACTTCTGGAAGTACCCGGGTGTCCGCTCCGACAGCACTCTCGCCCTTTTTGGCATGCCATGGCACCCCTGGCCCCACGGCACCGACTTTGCCTCGGCCGAGCTAATCAATGAATACATCTCCGACGCCGCTGCCAGCCAGGGCATCGACAAGCACATCCGCTTTCGCCACGATGTGCAGGACGCCTCCTGGTCCAGCGAGGAGCAGCGTTGGACGCTGACGGTCAAGGTTCCCGCGCCCGGCGGTCAAGACACCATGCGCACCTTCAAGGCCTCGTGGATGATCATGTGCAGCGGCTATTACAACTACGACAGCCCTCGCAAATTCGAAATCCCCGGCCTCGACCATTTCGCCGGTCAGGTCGTCCACCCGCAGTTTTGGGACCCAGAAAAGGTCAACTACTGTGGCAAGCGTGTCGTCATTGTTGGCTCCGGCGCTACCGCCGTCACCCTCCTGCCCAGCCTGGCCAAGGAGGCGTCCCAGGTGACGATGCTCCAGCGCAGCCCGACCTACGTTATGGCCTTGCCCTCGCGTGACCGCTGGACAGCAAGGCTCCGGAGCTGGCTTGGCCAGGATATCGGTGGATACCTTGATTGGTGGCGTCGGATCTCGCTCGAGTTCCTCTTTGTCAAGTTCCTGCTGAGCTTCCCCAACGCTGGCCGCAAGGTGATCACGGACGAGGCGAAGCGGCTACTGCCCAAGGACTTCCCAGTCGACATCCATTTTAATCCAAGCTACAACCCGTTCCAACAGCGCTTGTGCTTCTGTCCTGATGCCGACTTTTTCAAGGCCTTGTCCAAGCCCAACTGCGAGGTCGTGACCGCCACCATCGAAACATGCGATACATACGGCATAAAGCTCCAACCAGGCCAGCAACCCAAAGGAGATCATAGCTACAAGCCACCTGCGCGCATCGACGCCGACATCATCGTCACCGCCACGGGGCTGCACATGCAGCTTCTCGGCGGCCGCGCGCCCATTATCGACGGCGTCCCGCACCCAATCAACGAGAGCTATGTCTGGCGTTCGTGCATGCTGGACGGTATCCCCAACGCCTGTGCTGTTATAGGGTACACCGCGGCGACTTGGACACCCGGCGCCGACGTCCACATCAAGACGGCGCTCAAGGTCATGAGGCATCAGCGCAAACTGGGCGCGACCTCGGTCGTTCCCTACATCGAGCCCTCTGAGAGGAAGAAGATGCCCAAACTCCCCGTCATGCCCAACAACTCGACGTACATCCTTGAGGGCAACGCCAGGATGCCCATGTCCGGGGGCAGGGACCCTTGGCGCAACGGGCAGAACTGGTGGGCGGATTCTTTCGCGCTTTTGTTCGGCAGTGTGACGAAGGGATTGCGCTACACCATTCCTGTTGCTAAGGAGAAATCAGTCTGATTTAAACCCTCTGGCTGACGGTATGCGCATTCAACGTTTTCGTCCAATTACGTTCTTTACTTCGAGTTGGTCGCCTTTCTGAATCACGGCACCAGCCAGTGTTCTCTTCATCCATCACCAAAATGAATACAGTCAATCATGCAGCATGAGGGCGATGTTTCAAGCAAGTGTGTTAATAACGAGAGCAGAGTCACCACAATCAAGCAGTGCGTGCTTTTTATATCCAACTAGAAACTCCTACATACATGAACAATACGTTGATCACAGATGCGATCATATGCTAATGAGAACCCACAGGGAAACATTGACACTCCCATCATTACATCAACAAGTTAGGCACCTCCTTGTGTCTGACCTAACGTTTAATCACTCAAGGGAAGTCGTTGCGGGCCTTGATGATGGCGTTGATGAGGGTTGCGCCGTGCGAAGCAATGGCACGAACACCCCTGACGGCGCCGACGTGGACTCCGTACTGGTAGGAGCCGTCGGCCTCGTTCAGCCAGACGGGGCCGCCCGAGTTACCGCCAAAGGTGTCGGCGTAGTGCTCCAGAGCGCCGCCCTCGCTGCTGCCGCACCCAGTCGTCTTCTTGACCCTGAAGCCGTTATGCGAGTACGGGTGCTGGCCGCTGGCCTGCTTGTCCTGGCCGTAGCCGTACTGTGGTGGGATGTCATGTTAGCCTCTTATCTCGGGGCATGTTGTCATTGAGGAACAAGGGGAGAGTGGGAGGGGGCGCTTACGTTCCACCAGTTGAGGGCGGCGTTGGACATGGCGTCGGTCATGTAGCGGAACCCAAGGAAGCCGTAGTTGGGCTTGGTACTGATGATGAGGATCGCCCAGTCGTTCTTCCAGCCGCAGCCATCGTTGTCCGCGTTTTCCCCAGGCACGTGGATGGTGTGGCTGACGTCGAAGCCGCCCAGGCGCTCCGAGTTGTAGTAGGCCGGTTGGAACCTGTACGAGGCGCCTGACGTGAGGCAGTGGCGGGCCATCATGACGACGCGGGCGCCGACGAGCGAGCCCGAGCACCACGACGACGAGCTGGCCGTGTTGATGCGGACGCGGCCCATGGCGCGGAAGGGGTAGGCGGTGCTGGTCTGCAGGACGCGCTCGTCGACGCCGATCTGGCGCGCCCCGAGGAGGGCCGCGCCCGCGTCGGCCGACGGGGCCGCCTCGGTCGCGTTGCCGCCGCCGTCGAGGACCTCCTGCACCGACCAGGTCACGTCCTCGGGCAGCAGCATCCGCTCGTTGGAGTTGTCGACGGCGATGGGCTCGGGCAGCGAGAAGGTGACGTCGCCGAGGTCCTGGCGCGGGGCCACGGCGGCGGCGCCCGCGCAGGCGGCGAGCGCCGCGGACGAGACGAGCAGGGACGTGAGCTGCATGGTGGAAAAGACTGCTGCTTCCGGGCTGGCTTGGGGAGAGTGGGGACCCTGGGGGGAGGAGTGAAGGTGGAAGATGGAGGCTTGAGAGACTGGTGCTTCCTGCTGAGACGAGTTCTCTTCACTGAGCTCCGGGAGGAAAGACGGCGCTTTTATAACATTGCGTATGATCCAGCTCACGACAAAGATGCTGCGATGACTGCCTAGCAGTCGGGGCCGCCCATCGCGCCGTATTCGGAAATGGCAAGGGAGCAAGACAAACGCATACTCACCAACCAGAACCAACTGATGGTCCTTGGCACGATACTTGGCCGAGTGAGGCTATTCCGCCCTCTGGACAGGGGGGCCCGTCGTCCCATAACCGCAGCTCTATCGCCAAGACGCCCCTCCGCTTACACAGACGCTTGCAGGATGGGCAAGATTGGAGTCTAGAATCGATAGTTCCTCGATGCCTCTGCAGCCAAGTCTGCGGGCGCAGCCAATCGCCGGCGGGCCGCACCCCGAATCGGTCGACCGCTAGGGGCTCCGAACGCGGGGCTGAAGGCGCCAGGGCCGCGATAGGATCAGGGCCAAGAGCGTCATCATCGCCACGACGAGAGGCCTTGCTTCCACTACCGCCGCTTACGTGCTTCGGTTGCGGAGGTCCCTGGCTGGCTGCTCGGATCGCAAATCTCCACACCCGGGTTCCTTCTGGCCCCCCGCGCCGTCAGGGATTCACACCCTGCGGGATGATGCCTGTTGGTGTTTTGGGACGAAAAGAGAGCCGCAGATGCAAGCGTGTAGAAATATTGATGCCCTCGTCAGTCCATCGAGAGGGGGCGCAGCAATTCGCTAGCGTCAACTCCCAAAGCTGGGCGCGGCGTTTTTCGCAGCCATAAGCTTACGCCCCCACAGGCATAGGTTTGTGCCCGTATAACGTAACCGCCCTGAGAGGCTCTGTCGCCGATCTCATTGGCGGGAATATAGCCAAGTCAAATTACCGACCTTGCGACTTCCAACTACATCTCACTCATAGCCCCTGAGCAACTGCGCAGGCTGTCAATACCACAGTGGTGGTGATGGTCGGTACAGAGGCAGTAGCCGTCGTCTGTCTGCCTGCTTCGCCCGTTTCTATAGCGGCGATGAAAACAGTGCTTGACGCTTCGGTGACCGTAAAAGTCGTAGTTTCCATCTGTGAAAGTGATTCTCCCGTCGTCTACGGGTGGTTCAGTATAGAGGCATTCCCCACCGGGCGGCGCCAACCCCAGAGCCTGAAGGGATACTGTTCCGAGACACCAATCCTTCGAAGTCCTCGTTCCCCGCTTCGGCCAGGTCCTTCTCAAAAATGCCGTGCGCGTCGTGGAACCCAAACGTCGACGTGTTGTCCCCTGGCTTCATTGGCGGCTATATAGCATATGCCCAGGCGAACTCGTTGAAACCTGTGGGCGTGACGGTGATGAGGCCCAAGTCGGGGTCTGTCCAGGAGGTACAGCCGCTGCATTTGGCAGTAACCTGGCAATGGGTCTTGTTGACAAACGTTGCCGACCCCAGCACGCTGTATATAGCGCCATCGTAAGAGGTTGGGAGGGCATGCGACCTGGTCAGCGTGTTAGCGTCATCTTTGTCGACTTCCAGCAAAATTGGACATCAGCCTTGATGTACGATACCCACCGCGACGAGATGATAGTGTTGCTGCAATTGGCCCAGACCACGGTCAAGGGGCTGTTCTTCATTGTAGCACCCCAGGCGAGACCGGCCCATCCGACCTCGACGGGCGCTTGAATCTGGATGACAACATCATAGCCCTGATTCACAGACACAAGGCGCGGCCGCGCCACGCGATAAACGATCCTCTCGTAGCCCAGGGAGTAGGCGGCCTTGTACTGCGTGAACCGGAACCCAGTTTCGGTGTCGTCAACGACAGAGAACGGGTCCTCGATGACGCCCGGGCAGTACCACGGCGGATCGGGCCCGTTGTAGGGGCCGTAGGTCGACGGACCGCACCACTCGGGCGGGCCGTCCCCCAGGCACGGATCAGACTCGGAGCAATAGTCGGGGGATCGGGGTTGTCACAGGGATCACCCTGGTCCTCACAGGGGCAGTCGCATAGGCACTGGCTTGAACCTGTGAGGCCCCGACAGGTGACCCCGATCAGCCATCAAACCCAAACGGACACCACGCACGCTCTATTCACGAACAAAGAGTGTGACAGGGATGTCCCCACTGAGTCTGGCGAGCGCCGCGACGCAGCTGGCCAGCAATAGGCACGAATCCTCATCTATGCGACGCCTAAGATTTCCAAAAATAGCTCAGGTATAGAGGGAAGCTGGCGGATGATTCGCAAGAGCCTGAGAAGGATCTGCGGCCGTGACACAAACCAGAGACAGTGTGTCGAGATTTAAGTCCTGTGACGGCATCTAACAAGGCCCCAATGTTGCCGGTAACGGACAGTTAATAGTGTAAAAAGCCGCAATCTAAAACTGCAGGTGCCCTAAATTGAAGATGGGATGAAGGTAGTTCAATACAGGCTGAAAGTTACGAGGATAACGGCCTTGGGTGTGAGGCTGTGCCATAGTCCTAGAAACCGAGGAGAGACGCGATGTTTATCTACACGGCAATCTTTTCATCCGAACGGATAGATCTGGGAACAGCGTTAAAGATGGCCCTTGGAGCACTAACTAGATATTGTTAACAACCAAAGACTCTTTGGCCGTGGTACTCAGGCGGTAGTGGAGTCACAATGTCGTTTCGTCCAGGGAAGACGGGAGGCGGTTGTGCCACGGCTAGGTCTGGTTGATACCAAGATATTTTGGCTACCGAATCCGTAGCGAAGTGAACGAAATCACATTTGTAATAGATCATAGGCCTGCCGAGATAGGCAGGTAGACATCTCCCAAAGGGTCAAGAATAGGTGGGATTGTGTGGCTGTCGATAGGGTTTGGACACGTTTGCGGTTCCCGCGGTTATGCGACTGCCGCCTGGGCGAACAGCCGAAACCTGCGAGAGGCGAAAATAGTCCAGATTATCAAGACCAAGGCCGCTGTGGAATGCTCAAAAATACGCCTGCTCTCATGCAAGGGCTGCCTCGCTAGCTACGGGCCGCAGACGACATCCGATGGGAATCGGATCACCCATGAAATGGGGACGGAATCGAGGGGGCAGACAGCCAATCAGAAATTCCCCGAAAAGCGCATTGAGGGATTTGATGCGTCTTGTTTCCGATAGCCCGCGGTCGTGACAACCGCCCAGGGGCTTGCTGTTAAGGCCAAGTGACACGAACCGCGGGGTGCCATGTTGCCAACAAAAACCCAACAAGAGCAGTTCGCAGTAGACAAGATAAGTCAGGTATCTACCAAGCACTTCTTTATTGGGAGAAGCTCCTGAAATCTCACGCACTAGTGGCGCCAGCCCGTAAGGTCAGACGAAAGCCAAGAGGCGGAAGCCAGGGGCAGCCACGCCATGCTTGGCGACCCGGATTCAGTCCGGGCGTGTTTCCCCTCTTAGCGTTCTAGCGCCGGTATAGCGCCACTCGCGACTTCTGGGAGATTGCTTTTCATGTGTCCCCGGTGACCCTCACGTGCAGGCAAGGGCGGGCCAGGCTGTCGAAGGACGAGACGGGGCGGACGCCACCGCCACCCATGCCATAACAATGGAAGCCGGCGGGAGGCGGGAGAAGCACGGAAACGGGCAAGAGGGTGGGCGGGCGGGAGGGCGGTCGCGCGCGTCGCACAAGAGAAGTGCGGCCTGTCCGGGAGCTGGAGGAGGCGCGCGTGGGTGGTTGGCACAAAAGCCCAGGCACGACGACACAGGGGTCCGTCAATGCTGGCAGGGCTTGCCCCGCGTGCTTTGCCGAGCAGAAACGGGCAGGCCAGGGGGAAGGGCTTTATCGCATTTTAAACAACGGATGAGACGTCCTCCCGAGACCAATTGTGGCTTCTAAACTCAACACCGATAGCCGTTACAGTTAAATTATGCTAGCTAAAATGGTGTCGGGAGTTTGGATAACCTCCTATTTTAATTACACACCTTGTACATCGGTGTACAGGTAATTTATACGTATGCACGGTGTTAAACCTTGTTGGGGCTGTGCATGGGGCCCTGGCCTTAAGACGCGCCGATAGCGCTTGGGCCTAGACCCTCACAATGGGACGAACGGAAAGGCGGGCCCCGAGTCAGTGGTTGCGACCCCCTTCCCCGGCGCGTCTTGCCAGCGACTCGAGTTGAGGCTGGCATCATGGTAGGGTCCGGGGGAGGAGCGTTGGTGTTTTCGCGTCAGTGACCTCGAATCGGGCCGCCGACACAACCTCCCTTGACGTGTGATCCGCCGCGACCCAGCCACGGAGCAATCGTGGTTCTCCATTGGCAGATCTGGGCGAGCACCGTGGTGTGCAGGAAAGTAGGATATTGAACGTTACGACCCGCAGATCCTTCCGAATTAGGCCACGTCCAAGCTACATTTTTCCCCATAGAAAACCCCGCCAAATCGATGTATCACCACCCACACCTCCATTTGCCAGAACCCAGATATCAACGCATGCAATCGGGCAACGCGTGCACCAATCTGCACCGCGATACCTTCAATTCAATGCCTTCTCGATTGCACGCCCGGCCGGATGCGGCGCACGCGTTGGGCGCCCTACAGTACATTGATTTCTACTACGAATTGTGGGCACGCTGTGTACCCCTACCCCCCTTGCTTATACCCCTGCTGACTAGACCCACAGCGTAACATTTAATATCCTACTTTCCTGTAGACCGCTCGCATGCCTACCAGGTATGTACATACCTAGTATGTCGGCCATGCCCATGGTCCCCGTATCATTGTCCGCTCGCACGTCCGCTGCTGGCTTCACTCGCTCGGCACAGCACCAAGCCGTCTAGCACCCCGGGGCTTATAATTGAGTTTGACAGGGCTGTGGTATAGCGTCCCCAACGGTCCGCCCCCCTGGCCGTCATTATACTTACTCGCGGCGCCCTTCCCACACCCCCTCGAGGTAGGGAGAGGGATAAAAAGGAGAGAAGACACACATCGCGGGACGGGCGACCACCACTATGCGCGCGTGCAGAACCAGCCGCCGCTCGCATCGCAGCCCAACACCGACCCGCAGTCCAGTCCTCCGCGCTAGCCGCCCAGGAACACAATGGACGAAAACAAAGGCCCCAGCATCGTGGCGACCGCCTGGTCCTTCACGGCCGCGTCGTTCCTCTTCATGGCCCTGCGCTTCTGGGCCAAGGTCTCGCGGTCCGAGGGCTCCCTCTGGTGGGACGACTGGATCCTGCTGATATCCTGGGTCCTCACGTACGCGACGGCCCTCCTCAACACCATCATGGTGTACGCGCTGGGCTCGGGGCGGCACATCTTCGCCGTCGACCCCCGCAACCTAGGCCCCATCACGCTCATGGCCAACATCGCCGGCACGACATCGATCCTGGCCGCGCAGCTGAGCAAGACGTCCTTCGCCATCACGCTCCTCCGCATCGCGATCGACCCCTGGATCCGCGCCGCCGTCTGGTTCTCCATCGTCACCATCAACCTCACCATGACGGCCAACTTCATGGTGCAGTGGCTGCAGTGCTACCCGTCGGAGCGGTACTGGAATCCGTCCGTGCCGGGCACCTGCTGGACCCCCGGCGTCCAGTCCATGATCTCGCTTGTCATGGCCGCCTACTCGGGCGCCATCGACATCCTGCTGTCGCTGGTCCCATGGAAGATTGTCATGTCGCTGCAGATGAAGCGCGCCGAGAAGATCGGCGTCGCCTCGGCCATGAGCATGGGTATCTTGTCAGTCACCCTCTTTTGCCTCATTTTGCCTGGAAGTTTTCACTTCCCCCTTGTCAAGTTGTGGCTAACTCTGCAATTCCTCGCCTATAGTGCTGGTGCCGCCGCATGTATCAAGGCTGCCTACATACCAGGGCTAGCGGCCGGCGACTTCACTTGTGAGTCTCCAACAGGATTGTGTTCCCATCCATTACATCAACGAAACGCCAGTCTTGCTAACATATGTCATTACCCCCAACACAGTCGACTCGGCCGAGCTGTTGATCTACTCGTACGTGGAGATCGGCCTGAGTATCATCGCCGCGTCTATTCCGGCCATGAGGGTGCTGGTTCGCGACAAAATCAACTCCACCAGACAACCCTCCAAGGGAACCGTGCAGTCCCAGACCTTGGTATCAAGGCCCATGACTGCAAGGCAAAGAAGCGACCTCGAAGCTCTGGCGCCCAACCAAATACGCCAAAAACTGTCATTTACCGTCGAGTACGAGCGCGATAGTCCCCCTAGTGGGCGGCCCAATAATTTTGTCGAAAAGACCCTGTGATACCCAAGTTTGAGTTGAGGATAGGAAGTCTCGTTGCGTCAAACAGTTACGAAACAATAAACTTTACAAAGCCCGAACATAGTAATACCATAAGTTTAGATACATGGCTTAGAAGAAAACACACCTGAGAAGTCCCTAGCTGAATTCCAATTTGGCCCGCTCTCTGTCTCTTGACCGGTACCCGCCTTTAGCATGGATTGTTGATTTCTAGAAGTTTCGTATAAATCGATAAAAAGGGGTTGTCATCGTGGTGTGTTCCTTGTCAGGTTGACGGATCAGGCTACGAAGCCGGGCCACTTTGCTTCCCGACCTCTTACTAGCGTGATGTCGACTGCTCGCATCCCTGAAATGGTGCCGTAGCAGAATACGTTGGTCTGGTGATCAGATGCTGCGGCTCAAGTACCGTCCTGGGCTGGGACCGGTAATTCTCCTTGGCCCTACCTAGCAGCCAGGGGTCCACGCCTGCGGGGTTTGTCTCACGTCAATCATTCGACTGGGCTGTGCAGAAAACCAATCGCATCCAGCAAAGACCACCCATCAAGGGCCGCGACAGACCGTTGGCTCCCACGATCAGGCAGGCATTGTGACATCTAGACCAGATTCAAGCAAACCCTGGGAACACCATGTCGAGCGAGCAGCAGCAGAAGCCCGAGGCGCAGCAGCCCTGGTGGGCGGCGTTCCCCGCCCCCAAGTCCGACTGCGCCAGCCTGGACCCGGCCGAGGTGCTCAAGCTGCTGGAAGGGGAGGGCGGGGACGGCACGCCAAAGGACTTCCTGCTCGTCGACGTCCGCCGGACGGACTGGGAGGGCGGCACCATCGCAACCTCGATAAACCTGCCCGCGCACACGCTGTACCAGACTCGCAGGGTCGTCTACGACCTCTGCAAGAGAGCAGGCATCAAGCGGATCATTTTCTACTGCGGTAGGTTCTCGCTACCAGCCCGTTGGGCTCGGTCCAGTCGAGCAAGTCCGTCCGAAGTGAGCGCTGACCTGGGGGCACCACCGGGGCGCCAGGATCTTGCTCCCACGGTGGCAGGGGCTGGAAATGCGCCGGGTGGATGCAGGACTTGCTCGATGAGGTGGGCGAAAAGGAAATCAAGGCATTCACCCTCGGGGGAGGAATAAAGGCGTGGGTAGCCCAGTACGAAAGCAGGCAGATGGAGTGGTACGAGGCGGCAGCATGGGAACAGTCCAAGTAGAGGCGCGCTAGTCTCGCCGCCCCCTTGCGGGACCGCGTCGATGCTCAGATTTCATGCTGGGGATGCATGCACCATGACTCTTTCTATAAAAACTTTTTGTTTCAACCGCCGGGTATCACTCCTCTTCCGGAAAAAGAGCCCTCTAAGAAAGATCTCGGGAAAAACAACGCCTTGTAAGGAAGGGTACATGGGTTCCTCGACCATCGACAGGTGACGGGGCCGGATCGTGTCTGATCCATCGACCGCCGGAGAACGCGTCAGCTCCTCCACGCATGAAGCTCCAAGGGCGAGCCGAGAAAGAGGAACGCCTCGGCTTCATGTTTGGGGCGTCACACTCGATGCGGTGTAATGGCGTTCTGATGTCGTTTTTTTTTTGCTGGTGCCTGGGCGGCATAACTTGTTGCGAGTAACCAACTACCTGCCACCTCCGTGGCCACGGTCGTCGCCTCCTATACGCTCCATCGCCTCCAGCATCACAACCGAATTTCCGCGAATCACCTAAGCCAGAAGGGATCGCGTGGGGTTAGCGATATGATATAGTCTCCCGTCCGGGCCACAACAGGACGGTAGGGGCGTGGGTCTGGTTACGCACCACCATGCCGAGCTTGACCTTCTCGCCGCCATCCTTATCTTCGAATGCCTCGTCGAGTACAATGTTGAGGAAGACGTCGTAGCCGCGCACCACGCCGACAACCTTGCGGGAGCCGTTGAGCTGCACGAAGACCTTCTTGTCGAGGTACTGCGGTGAGAGGGCGCCGTTAGTAGAGTGCTCTGACAACGTAGGGAAGGGCACAGAAAGACTTACCTTCTTCAATTCGGGCTGTGCGGGTGCCATCTTGAGATCGTGGGTAGCTGCAGGTGCAAAGACGACGGCTGAAGACGGTCTTGGTCGGAGAAGCGCCGGTGGGAGAGTTGTCGGGTGCAGGCCAGGCGCGTTTTCAGAATGACGGAGCTGCCGCAGAGCTTCAAATCGCGGGCCGACTTTCGTGGTGGGTTGGCTGTAGTGGGTCTGACGCAGGATAAGAGCGCTGCTCCACGTGCCGATAAGATAAGCCGCTTGCATCGCGCGCCTCTCGTCGGCGTGTTCTTGCCCCTAGATGAGCCGTTCATGAACGACACAACCTGCAGCGCGGCGATGCAATCCTATGGGACCATTGTTCGCTGGAGTATATTCTGCGAGCAATTAGACAGCCTCTGTCCCGCTGAAGTCCCATAACCATGTTCACATCGAAGCGCAAGCCTCGCGCGATCCGGACCTTTGGGACCGACGATGGCGACGATGAGCATGGAAAAGACGCGCCAAGTCAACAATCGCAGGATGCGGGGCGCGGCGAACCCGCCAAAGAAGGTATGTCTACCCCCTGTCTCTGAGCTCCGGCGCGCAGTAGCAAACTCTTGCTGATCATGAGCGAAGTCTACTAACACGCATGTCTCGATTTATGTGCCCTCATAGGCTTATCCACAACGACCACGGTACCGGTCAAGTTCACGAAACGTCCGTTCAAGCACTCGTCGCTCCGTAAGAGTATCAACGCCGAAGATGCTGCCGCCCTAGCAAGCAACCTCGGTCAGCCTACAGAATCCGCGCCGGCACCGGCTCCCGCGACAGCCACAGCACCAAGTGGCGGCGACGAGGAAGATGACCCCATCGTGGTGAAGTCATCTCTCAGCCGTGCCGGATCAACAAAGACGAAAAAGAAACGGCTGTCCAGCAGGCTGTCTTTCGGCGGCGACGCAGCTCCCGGCGGGGATGATGACGCTGGCGCGGGCCCCTTCACAACCCCCAAGAAGTCGGGCCTGTCATCAAGGGCGCTCGAGAACAGCGCTCTGAGGAACCGCCTACCGATCGGCATCAGACAGCCAGCAACTAGCAGCGGCCATGCCGCCGACGATGATGACTTTCGACCGCGCTACAGCAAAGAGTACCTCGACGAGCTGGCCAACAGCACCCCCAACACGCCGCGGGACATCTCGACGCTCAAGATTAGCGGCGACTACGATGAGGCGATGGAGCTGGACCTCGCCGAGCTCGACGGCGCTCTCGTCGTGCCGAGCGGCGAGCTGTCGGGCCTGCAGCAGCAGCGGCCAAACCCGGATCCCGCAGGACCCGTCGTGCTGACCGAGACCGAGATCCGCGAGCGCAAGGAACGGCGCGCGCGGCTCGCCCGGGAGGAGGACTTCATGTCTCTTGATGGCTCGGATGACGACGGCGACTACATATCCCTCCGGCCCAAGTCCAAGAAGAAGGATGAGTCGCGGCTCGTGGCCGAGGACGAGGACCTGGGCGAGGGCTACGAGGAGTTTGTCGAGGATGGCGGCCTCTCACTCGGCAAGAAGGCGGAGCGCGACGCCCGCCGGCGCCGGCGCGCCGAGATGGCTGAACTCATCGACGCGGCCGAGGGTGACGGCGGCGGCGGCGGCGATGGCGGTTCGAGCGACGGGGATGACTCAGAGGCCGAGCGCCGCGCCGCCTACGAAGAGGCCCAGACCCGCGCCGGCATGGATGGCCTGCAGAGGCGGAGCAAGGAGGAGTCCAGGGGCGGGGGCGGACGGGGGACGGGGGTTGCCGAGATCCCCCGGCTCAAGCCCCTGCCCGACCTGGGTGAGTGCTTGGCCAGGATGCGGGAGGTGCTGCAGGGGATGGAGAGGGACGTGACGGCCAAGCAGCTGCGCATCGCCGACCTGGAGAAGGAGAAGTCGGAAATCGCAGCGCGTGAGGCGGAGGTCCAGACGGTGCTGGACCAGGAAGGAAACAAGTATCACACAACGCCGGGAGCCTCAGACTTGCCAATGCCCCCTAGCAGTGCCACCCAATCGCCGTTGAGGCCGTTGCCGACTGGGTTTGGTGCCGACACTCCAGCCCAGCGGGGGTTGGAGAGCTTCGGGACACCCACCAAGCGGCCAGATGCAGAGGACGCCGGTTAGAGCCAGCAGTGGCAGCTGGGTTCGATATCACACAGAAATGGCATTGAAGAATACAGTAGATGACTAGAGCAAAAGAGAAATGGCAGTGATAATCATGGCACAACCCACGAGGCGCCATGTACAAAGTTTCCCCCGGGACGCCGAAATGAACCAGGTCAACGTGGCAGTCTGTAGCAGCCTCGGAAATCCCGAGCCGCCCAGCTGTTTGCGGCACTTCCCAGCTGCCGACGACCGAGAACGGCTTGAAATATACCTAATCAGAAACAACGTACAAGCGGCCCTATCATTTGCCAGGCCGGCTGACGCCAGCCCCGATGACACCAGGAAGCTTCTCCTCGCCGACGGTGAACAGCATGCCAATGGCCATAGAAACCATGCCAATGAGGGCGACGGTGAGGAGCGTGATGAGCCAGAAAGGGGTGCTGATGTCCCTCTTTTGGCACATCTTGCCGCCCCAGAACGCCCTCGTGTTTCCTTCCTTGGTGGGGAGGCAGCGGCACGAGAAGCAGACAGGCTCGCCCTTGGATACCGAGGCGTTGGTCCCCGTAAACTTGTTCAGACACTCGCCGTGGCCAGAGCAGCCGGCCGTGGCATTCTTGCAGGCCGAGAGGCTGGTGAAGCAGGAGGGAATGCGACGGTTGGGGGCCGCTCCGCCGGCGGCAAGGTGGGGGGAGCCGGACGAGCTATGGAAGCCGTCCGACTTCTTGGGAAGCTTCTCGCCAAGCACAGTCTCGAATTGGCGGCGGCGAAGGTCCGACGCGTCGGTCTGCTGTGTGGTCCACTCCTTGGACCCGGCCGTCCGGCTGCTCTCGGGCATGAGGACAATGATGGCCTGCATGTCATCGTCGACCAAGTCGAGCAAGCTGCCGAGGTTCGAAACGATTGCCGAAACGACCGATGGTTGCTATCCAGAGAAATATGATTGTGTTAGCTGACGTTGCTCATGTTTCGTTGCGTCGGGTATGCCTCGGAGATGCTGGAAGCATGCGCCCGAGACGCTTATTGATGGGAAGAAGGCATACCCTCTCAACATCGTATTTGGCGAACAGCGACTGTCCTTGCCAGCACTTCTTGTCGCCGGGCCGCAGCACGGCCTCAATATCGGCCACGTCGTTGCAGTTGGATGCAGCGCCGAGGAAATCCCGGTCGATAAGCTTCTGATTCGCCTCGGCCGACGGCGGATCATCGATGACGAAGGACAGCTGCTGCCCCCGTCTCTCCAGGCCCTTTTTGAGCTCGTGAACATTGTCGTCGGTGGCGCCCTCAAGCATGAGCACGAGGGATGGGTCGCGACGGCCCACGTTGAACAGGTGCGCGGGCTCGCGGCCAAACTCGAGGATGTGCGTCAGGGCGCGGTCCCGGTCCATGGCGTCGGGCAGGTCGGCTGACACGCTAGAGTGGTCATCGCCGTTGGTCGTCCGCTGCAGTAGGATGTGTCGGGCGAGCTGGCGCGGTAGGTGCGGAGGGTTGGCCTTGCTCGACGGCTTCGCTCGGGGCGTGAGGGCGTAGACCTCGGCGTGGGTCGACGCCTGCGCCGAGGCAAGCGCGAGGCCCGCGAGCGAGAGGGATGTGACGGTTATTGTGCACCACTTCATGATTGCAGCCGCGTCGAATTGGATGGGAGGCTGGCTGCCGATGAAAGGGGGTTGTGGTGTTGGGATTTGTGGCTTCAATGATTTGAGCTTGGAAGCGGGCTCGAGGTCGCTGCAGGTGGTTAATCAAGCACTTGCTCACTGTTTGGCGTGGTGATGCGCATAGACCAGCCCTGCGCTCTGCGGTGGACGCGGCAGGGGCAGGGAGGCCCTGGGCCATGTCGTTAACCCGCGCCTCGGGTGATTGTCGGGCTCAGGTGCAACGGCACGTTACCTTACGTAACCTGGAACGTTCTGGTTCATGGTGGCGGACCGCCTCCAGACGCCCGTCACTGCAGCGTGAACTCACGCCGCCGCGGGATAATTTTGGGACAGCCAACAGCCCGTGACAGCATCGCCGCCCAACTCGACCTACCCGCTCACCATCCTAGATCGCCGGCTCCTTTCACCTCTGCCACGAACCTAGAAATCCCAAACTCCTCGGCTCCAGCCCATCATCCTCACCACTCCCGACCCGACCTTTCCATTTCGCCGACCCAACACCCGTCGCAAGCCGCAAAACCTTCCAAGACATCCCGCACTCCACTCCGCACCCCAGCCGTCATCGGAACCCGCCACCCACGCTGCTACGCCTCGAATCTCGGAATCATCCTTTGCCAAAACAGAAGTCACCGAGGTCCCCCGCCAGCTGGCGAGCCGGCGCCACTCGGCGAGAATGCTCAGGCTTCTCCGCGCCATGACGCCCGCTGTCGTCCGGGCGGCACCGACTATTTCTCAGCCCGCGGCCGTTCGACTACAGCAGGCGCGCGTTACACGAGGCAAGACTTTTAGGTAAGCCTCACCTGCCCAGTGTTTCGAGGCGCCTGTCGGCGACTGGATTCCACTCCTCATGTTTGCCCGCCACTGACCGGTCGTGCTGCGCCGAAAACAGGAAAGCGCTGTTCGGTGGTGTCGCCGTGTACATCTCATGGAAGATACTAGACGAAGGTATCCTGCAGCCCGGGCTGTCGCGGATCCTCGATGAGATGGAAAAGCTAGACCCCATCGACGACGAAAACGACGCCGACTACGAGGACTGGTTTGTCCCGCTTCCCATGTTCGAGACCGTCCGTCAGCCGCCCTATTCAAGATCGAGCCCCGAGTGGGCCAGATATGTCGAGTTCAACAGGGAATCGGCCGAAGCCAAGATGGAGCGAGAGAAAGTGGCCAGTATGTCGACTCAAGCCCAGCACATACCCTGATGCTCAGACTAACTGTGATGTGCTCCCAAACTAGACCATGTCAGGCAATTAGTCTACCAGTCCGCCGCCAACACCAAATGGGTCAGTTCCAGATTTGGAAAGGTTCACCCGTGGTCGTCATCGCATTTCTTCCTGTCCACGCCTCCCCATCCTCCGCCCAAGATCCTACAGCTGGGATGGGTGCCGTTTCCCTCGGATGGCGGACCTTGGCTGCGGACGCGTCGGACGGACTACAGGTCGTGGCGCCGCACGATGAGGACGTTCTGGCCTGTGCATACCTTGCACGCCAGTGCAGCCTTCTTGCAGACGCTGTTCCAGGATACGATTACGGAAGGCCGCAGCGCCCTAGGATATCCACCATCATCGAGCCAGGAGAGTGCGCCCATCAGGATACCCGTCCTGCCCCGGCTCTCCACCCTCCGCCCGAGACCGCAAGAAGGCGACGGGGATGAGGAGGATGCCGGCATCTCGAAAGGCCCCGGAGGCAGGAGAACGCCGCTCCCACCGAACCTCGGGCCAAAGCAGGGATCTGGGTCAGACCCCACGCCCCGTGCGACAAGGGCACCGGCTGGTGGGACGCTGCCAGAAGCCGGTGCTGCTGGACTCGGTGGCAAACAGCAGGAGGACCAAGCGCAGCGGAGTCAGGAGCAAGGGCAGAACCATGACGCCAACGAGGCCAAAAAATCGCTGCTCCCGCTATTCAAGCGCGTGACGCCACCAACTGAGATGGTGGACAAGCAAATGAGAGATCGTGCGTGGACGTCGTTTGTGCAGGAGCTCACCCCCCGCTGGCAGCTGCCTCCCAACCTGCCCCCTACCGGCTGCGTCGAGATCTCGGGCTTCGTCTACCTCAAAACAGACAACTGCCACCTACAGGTGGATGTCACTGCCCACTATGACCTCCTCAAAAAGAAGCTTGACGAGCAGTCGATGCGACTGTACATCAGACGAGTTGGGGCCATACGAGCTCTGAGACGCTGAGTTTGTTGCGAGACGGTTCTCGTCGGCGCCATCTCGACGCATGCCTTTGCCGTGCCTTTACCCTGCTTGCGGACATCTGCTGCCATTTTGGCGCAGTGCCAAACCAGACGTCACCGCGGAACCTCCTGAGGCAACGACCAGTCCCGAAATTCCCCTCACCCGGCGCTTTCCCCTTGCCCTTGTTCATCCTTCGCGTCCTCCTCTTGAGTCGCGCATCTCTCCTTTTGGGTCGTTCCTTGTACGTTTGTAAGGGCAAGTGAGCCCATCCCAGGTTTGTTTCCTTGTTGTCACATTGTAGGTGGGTTGGGACGGGGTCATGAGCGATACCATAGAAGCGATCTTTTTACTCTTTAATTTGTTCTTTTTAATTCCAGCCCTCGTTTCACCACCATGATAGATAGGAATGCGTACTCCTAGTATTTTGAGTGTTATTTTGGATCATATTTGATGCCCCTCCCCGGCTAAAGCACCTGGTGTCACACGCATCGGATCTCTTGTCTGTTTCTCCCTTTTCAGATTGAGCTGCATCACGGGTCTCCACGATCCCAACTTATGGGACCTGGACTGGGTCACCACTCGGCAAATTCTGTGCATGCACACGAACTGGGGAGATCCCCCACCCCATCTCCATGGGCTATAACCGGGGTTGGTTATAAGTGGCCTGTGTTGTTTGTGCTTGTGCTCAGCTGTCGCTCACCCAGCTCCACTGTTGTGGAGGCTGTCTCATGTCGTCGTATTACAATAGCACCAAGGATGGCAGGCAGCAACTCACTGTCAGATGTACCTGGGTGTCTTGGGCCAGTAGCCTGAGTACAGTACTTGAACCGGCGTGAGTCACTTGGGCATCTGTGCGCGAACAGCATGAACCGATGGGAGGGCTGGCTATCGCAGAACTTGCCAGGAGACGGCCCATCATGGGAAGCCCCAGTTGGCCGCTCAGGGTTCCCCGGCATCGACCCCCGGGTAGAACGATCAGATATCTTCCCAATGCTCTTTCCAATCTAGTTCCCTGTAGCTACCCGTGTCGATGGGACTGATACTCGGAGCTTTTCTTAGTCTTATTAATATTGCTGTTCTCTCCCGCACCAGAGCCTTTGCCCACACCACCCAGTTCTCTCATCAAATACACCGCCCCATTCGGTTAAGCAGCCGAGCTGATGCTGTGCGACCCGAGACAGATCGGCACATACATAATCTTCTCGACAGCCCTCTTCTCGGGTATGGTACTATTATTAAAGGTTAGCTGTGGGCCTAACAAGGGGGGGGTCTGCCAGGGTATTGGCAAGGGGGGTAAGGGTACATATCTCAACGCACAATTTGTAGTAGGAATCGATGTATTGTAACTAATAGCTTCGGACGATTCTAGTAGGTTCTGGCAGATGGAGGCGCGGGTAGCGGTACATTAATTTGGCGGGATTTTCTATGGGAAAAAATGTAGACTGGACGTGGCCTAATTAGGAAGGATCTGCAGGTCGTAGCGTTCAATATCCTACTCACCTGTATTATCGAGCCCCTCGCTACGACACGTGGACCTACTGCACCTAAATAAAACGTGCCGTCGGCGGGGTCAAAGAGCCCAATCAGGCCCGCACCTTGGTAGCCGGTGTGCTCTGCTCTGCCTAGGTGCCTGCCGCCCCATCCCCGGTAGCATCAGCCTACCCCTTCCTGGCTTCCAAGAGATGCGGTGACTGGCGCGCACGAGTCCTGCATAAGCGCCACGGCATTCTATTCTGTCTTCGGAAAAGGCGAGACTGCTGGTTGGTCTGCTGGCGCAGCATATCTACCACTTCTCCGCTACGGGCGGGTTTGTGTGGTACCAGGTAGATCGGTAGCTGTGTCGAGATCCAGCGCCGCCCCGCGAGCTGCTTTCGCCGGTGCCGCCTCGGGTCGGGGCCGTTGTATTGCTTCCCTGTTCTGCAGAGGACTTGTGTTGGAAGAGCAAAAAAGGGAACCCTCATCCAACACCCAACACTTTTCTACCTACCTATTTATTTGTTCACCAACCAGCATGCGCCGCCCCACGTACGTACACGATCCATGGGTGCGTAGGAATCAGGCGGGCTATCACCTAGCGTTTCACGTTCTTTGGAAGTCGCGTGGGCTCTGGTGTAGCAAGAAAAGAGAA
Source organism: Gaeumannomyces tritici R3-111a-1 (assembly GCF_000145635.1). Lineage (NCBI taxonomy): Eukaryota > Fungi > Ascomycota > Sordariomycetes > Magnaporthales > Magnaporthaceae > Gaeumannomyces > Gaeumannomyces tritici. The sequence continues at coordinate 3,109,992 of NW_008804546.1, read as the reverse complement.
GAAAAACGGCAGCAAAAGGGTCGTTGCAGGTGCGGGGACGGGCTGTCAAACACTCCATATGCCACAAACGACTGCTGAGCCTTGTGCTAGGCAGCGGCGGGGAGGACGTAAGGGCGTAAAGGCGTAAGGGCGTGGACAGGTGCGGTGGGCATCTGTCAGCCCTGAAGGATCATGGAGACACCCACCTCGACCGGTCAGGCTGTCGTACTTGACCGCCGCGCGGTGCATGATAGTAGCTTCTTTCAAAGAGCTGCGCTTACGCTGCTGGTTCACGGTCCTGATACTCCTTGGGGTCTTTCGTTTTCTATTCGCATATCTCCTATTGTACATAGTACATTCTCTCTGTCTTTTTTATTTTTCGCTGGAGCACCGAGATTGGTCTTTGGTTATATCGTTACACCTCTTTTCTGTGCTTGCACGCGTCCATCTCCATCCCACCTTCCGCCTGGCGCATTACGCTGCAGCGCACAACGCGCCCGTCGCAAGCCTTCAAGACAAACGAGACGACTCGGTACAAACAGAGTCACTCTTTCCTGGGCTTGGGATTATATCTGCAAATCCTTCACCTAACCATTCTTGCCTGCTCCTCCTGTGGTCGAGGCTCCAACCCGCACCACCACCCCCTTCTCACAGGACGCTCCCAGGACGCTCACGTCCCTCTTCTATTTATCACTTCGGGCAGTCCTACATCCAGACCAATATCAGCATGGCAAATACCTTGGCCGCCATGGTCGGCGGCATGTCGCCTTCAGGCATCTCGCTCCAGGACATCCTGGAGAAGGCGGTTCCCGGGCTCGGGTTCCTGCCGTCGTTCCTGCGCACGTGGCTCCAGGTCGACATCAGCAAGGCAATAGGGTTGATCTCGCTGATGGGCCTCACATCGACCGGGTTCGAGTTCCTCAACCGGGTGGCCGTCAAGCTGTCGTGGTGGGTGACGCGCTTCTGCACGGCCTCGGTGTCCATCACGGCCAGCGACCGGCTGAACCGCGAGGTGCTCAACTGGCTCGGCGCCATGGTGCTGACCCGGCAGCGGACGCGCATCCTGGCCGCGCGCTCCGAGACGGTCGACAACGACTCTTGGGGCTGGCGCCAGGTCACGGAGCGCGACGACTTCCGCCACGAGCAGCGCAAGCCCGTCGAGTACCTGCCCACCTTTGGCGCCACCTGGTTCGTCTACCAGATGAGGGTCTTCGTCGTGCGCCGCATCCCGCGCACCTCGAGCGCCCTGCCGCGCCTGCTGGGCGCCGAGACGCCCGACGAGTACGCCGACGCCCCGAGCGGCAACGAGTCCCTGGTCGTCATGTGCCTCGGCCGCTCCGTCGAGCCCATCAAGAAGTTCCTCGAGGAGTGCCGCGACTTCTCCGACTTTCAGCGCGAGGAGTGCATCACCATCCGCGCCTGCAAGGGCCAGTACCACCAGTACACCTGGGACACCACCATCCTCCGGCCCGTCCGGCCGCTCGAGACTGTCCACTTTGACGAGAGGATCAAGGCCGAGCTGGTGCGCGACGTGGCCAACTACCTGCAGCCCGAGACCCGAAGGTTCTACCACCAGCGCGGCATCCCGTACCGCAGGGGCTACCTCCTGCACGGTCCCCCGGGCACCGGCAAGACCTCGCTCTCCCTCGCGCTCGCGGGCATCTTCCGGCTAGAGCTGTACCTGCTGCACATCCCCAGCATGAGCAACGACAAGGAGCTCGAGACCCTGTTCACCTCGCTCCCGCCGCGCTGCATCGTCCTGCTCGAGGACATTGACGCCGTGGGCATCAAGCGGAAGCAGCTCGGCCTCAAGGACGACGACGACGACGATCACAAAACCGGCCTCGACGACAGCGACGACGAGGACGACGAGTTGCTCGTCTTGCGCAACCCCCGCACGACCCTCTCCGGCCTCCTCAACGTCCTCGACGGCGTTGCTTCCCAGGAGGGCCGCATCGTGCTCATGACGAGCAACATGGCCGACAAGCTCGACCCGGCCTTGGTTCGCCCGGGACGTATCGACCGCAAGATTTTCCTAGGGAACATCAGCCAGGAGTCGGCGCGTTTGATGTTCTTGCGAATGTACCGTCCTGCCGAGAGCGCCAATGTGTCTGGATCCGAGGTCGAGAAGGGGGCCATGGGGGCGGGAGAGAGCGCCAAAGGCAGGGAGGGAAAGTTCAAGACACACGAGAACAGCAGCGAGCCCGAACCCACACCCCGGCCACAGCCGGAACCGCGGTCCGCTCTGCTATCCAACATATTGAAAGAGATCCCGGCGGGCGCTTCCGTGGAAGTGTCGCCCGAAGCCCTCGCGCAACTGTCGGTGGACTTCTCCAAGAAGATCCCCGAAGCCACGCTCACCCCGGCCGTGCTGCAGGGCTACCTGCTTTCGCACAGGACCGACCCCGCGGCGGCGGTCGAGAACGCCCAAGACTGGGTGGCCGAGGAGCTGGCGTACATGGACACGCAAAAGGTGATCGCCAAGCAGCTGCGCGAGCGTCGGGCGAGGAGGAAACTGAAGAAGCTCAAGGCTCTCAAGGACCTCAATGCGGCCATCTCCTCGACGCCGGAGGCAGACGTTAGCTCCTCGGCGTCGTCGCCGGTTGTGGACGACAAGGAGAAGAAACAAGACAATTCGGATGAATCCAACACGAAAGAGGAAAAGGGATCAGGAACGACAGCCGCCGTGGCGACTACCAATGGGGAGGGCAGCACGAAAATAGAGAAGGAGCCGGCTGAAGATACAACCGAGGCCGTGATGAGTGCGGAGAAGGAGAAGTATGACTCCCCATCAACTGCCGGGGTTAATGGTGAGGCACCATCCATGAATGGGAGCTCCAAAGCGTAAAGGAGGCCAGCCGAACGTAGAGATCGGCTCCCAGCACCAAGGCCATGGAGGACAGTCGCGACGATGGTGGCGGCACAGCTCGCAACGCATGTAGCCAGATAAAAAAGCAACCAAAGTATAGAGCGATGGAATGATTAAAGAGGAAAACATGGCACTGGGAATTAGTAGTGTAGAGAGGTGTATGTTTCAACCCTGTGGTTGATGATACCACTGCCATCTGACACCAAGCGCTCAAGACTTGTGAGGCCTGCGCCTCAAACATGGTATATATCACATTCTCCCCTGCACCCTATAACAATGACCGGCCATTGACTCGTCGTGGCGGCTGACCAGGTGTAGGCGCCGATGGCGCCTTCAAGACTCGAACAGGTCATACAAGACCGCGAGTCTACTTGTGGACAACCAAAGCGGCGGCAAGTTTAGCAGGAGAATATCCATCCCTGCAAAGTAAGTAGCCCTCCGCGTTCGTTGTAGTATCCTATGGAGGATAGAGTCCCGGATTAAGTCCTCCGACTACCAACGAATCACGGTCGTGTATACTGAAGTGATTCCTGCGGCACCACGTCTATGCCGCGACCAAAACCCACACCCCAAACGCAACGCTCTCGGAATCGTGGGCCAGCCCGGTTATGGGACTGGCTGAGATGGTTGAGGTGTTTGTGGCAACGGAACCTTGGCCGAGAGAACCTGCTGGTGTCTCACTGCAGAGGAGTGGTGAATGCATAGCGAGGCGTCAACTACGCCGAGTAGAGCCGACGCGAGTGGACGAACGAAGGGGCGGCTCAAAAGCGAAGGTGTGTGTATGCGCGTGCGCCATTACTGGCCATTGGCGCCTGTAACAGCTTCGCCCTCGACCTATACTTCACCACCAGCCTTTAGGGAGTCGTTATCAGAAACCGCGACGGCCGGTTTGGCCTCCTGGTGGAGAGCAACCTCGACCACCACTTCGCCGTTGACAATCCTAGCTCCGAACCCGGTCTCCTCTTCGAGTTCCTCCGGGGGATCCTCGTCGATGTCATCGTCAATGGTAACTAGAGGGGCGGCAACCTCGACCACGCTATCGTCGTCGTCACCGTCGTCCCGCACGTCGATGGGGTCGTTTGCGTATGCCGCTTGCCCGCCGTCGGCGCTCCCATCGAGCCGGCTGCGCTTGGCCACGCTGCTCCCGGAGAAGTCGGCCGAGGTGTGGTAGTCGGCCTGGCATCCAGAGTCGTCGGCCCGCTTGCCACAGCAGTCCCAATAAAAGCCCTCGGGGTGCTCCCGGATATTCTCGCGTGTGTCTATATCGCCCCAGACGTCCGGGTTCTCTACGTGGTCATCCCAAAGACCGCACTCGAGGTCGGGCTCGAGCTCGCCTAAGAACGCAACGGGGGCTCAGCAGAGGTTCCTAGGAACGCGACGGAGCAACCCCGGTCGGCAACCGTCGCAGCAGTCAGGGCGGGGCCACCTTACCCTCGTGGTACTTGCACGCGTTGTGGCGGTTGCGGCTCGCGAGGAAGGGCTTCTCGCAGACGTCGCAGCTGAAGAGGTCGGCGGCGCGGATGGTGACGCCGTCGCTCGAGGAGATCTTGCGCTTCCTGTTGGGCATGGGCGCGACGCCGACGATCTCGACCTCGACCTCGTCCTCGTCGTAGCCGTCGTCGTCGTCGTCGTCGCCGCCGTCGACAGGCGACTGCGGAGCCTCCACGAGGTCGACCAGGTCGATGGCGCGCCTCAGGGTCGACGGGTCGTTGCAGATGGCGAGGAGGACGGTGTGCGCCACTCCCCTGGGCAGGGATTTGATGCGCTCCATGCCGCGCAAGCTCGTGTGTAGGTTAGGTTTGCCGAACGCGCGTGACCAAACAAGTTACAAAATATGTCGATGCAAACACATCAAGTGGATAGAAATTAGTATGGAAAAGACTGGGCTGGTTTAAGTTTCGGAGAGAGCACAGGTTCGCCCTCCTTACAATAGAAGACCTGTGCTCCCTCCGAAATTTAAACCCGCCCAGTCTTTTCGCCACTAATTTCTATCCACCCGGGACGTATTTGCGTTTCGCCAATACGGCAACGGAAGGACCCCTACGCGAGCTTATCGATACATTGGATGGCACCATGCCAGTGGGGCAGGACGCCTGCATAAGCGCTGCCAGGCACGACAGACCATCATCCCCAGGCACAACCCGCCACCCTCCCGGAACATGCAGTGGAGACCGCTATGTGGCTGGCCCACGCCATGGCCAGGCTAGCCAGTTCAGGAGCTCAGCCCTGCAGTTCAGCTGAGAGAAGTGAGGATGTGTGCTTTTATCGACACCATCATGTGCACCATGGGAGTACTTTAGGGCCAAGGTTTGAAAACATGCATCTAAAAGTATTTGCTAAAGAAAGAAACTGCTTAACCCTTCTCTTACACCCTCCCCCACGACCTGGACAAACTTGCTGGAAGAAAACGCTGCGTGAACAACACCCGTTTTACCCCGCCAAACTCCGAAAAAGGATAAGCAACAAAACAAATCAAGAAAATACAACAGCGCGATGACTACCCAACACAAAACATGCTCTGTTTGATCATGTCAAAAACACATGCAGCACCGTCTTCTGTATAGCCCCGCGAATATGAAGGAAACGGACAGATCTAAAAAGACAGCTTGACAGGAAGAAGGCGCGCCATTTACACTCGTGAAACAACTTTTTGGTGCGACAAACTCGGGTAGGCGCCGCAGGTCTCTTGACTGGCGATGGCGCAGGACTCGCCATCTCCGGGCTAGCTGACGCTGCTTGTCCCCTTGAGCTGCCCGCCGTGGTGCTTGCGTCACCGGTGAGAGGGCATTCCGGTTCGGCTCGCCCGTCTAGCGCTGCGCCCGGGTGAAGTCCGGCTGGGCGGCGGCGCGGGTGAGGGCGATGGCAATCTTCCGGAGCGCGCTGGGGTCGCGCAGCTCCTTGACGGACCCGAACAAGACCCCCGACGACATGAGGCCGACGCCGTCGTCGACGGGGCAGTCCTCATGGTCCTTGGGCCATGTGGCGAGGTAGGTCGGGTCCCTCAGGTCCGCCGGGCCGTTGAACAGCGTGCCGGAAGTCATTGGATCGAGTTCAGAGAGCTCGACCCAGGCATCCGGCGCGCTGGCCCGGCAGGTGGAGGAGGGAGGGTCTGCCGTCTTGGGCGGATACTTGTGGGTGAGGTGTGTCGGGTCGCACACCTCTTCCCAGTCGTCGCCGAGGGTGGTATGAGAATGGGGGCCGGATTCTGTACCGGTTTCCCCTGCGTGCGTGGGCGCCTGCGGCGCGGGAACTTCGAGGCTCTCCTCGGGAGATAGGACGAGAACCAGCGACTCGTCGTCGCTGGATTCATCTTGGTGACCAACGGGGTGCTCTGGCCCGACGAGGGACGCGTGGAGGGTGGTGGGCATTTCCTTGGGCTGTTGGCAGCCCGCAGCACTGCTCTTGGTAGAGAAGAATCCCAGCGACGCCATTTGATGATGGTGTGGAACGAGTCTTTCTTTTGGCAATAGGTGTTGCTTGGCCGAGGACTCTTCCCTCTTTGGCTCGTTATGGTAGTGATGTATTGAGGGATGAGATCGTTGGTACAGGAAGGCGTGTCTTGTTTCGAGGCCGGAAGTCAGAAGCTGTGTTTTGTAGAATGTCTTGTTGTAAACTGTGTGTCAGAGGAATGGTTGAGGAGCAGAAGTGATGGAGGAGGGACTCTAGATATAAAGGTTAGGAGAAGGCACCGGAGAAAGGTTGGAATACACATGTTCCTTTCGGAGTTCCCTTCTCCAAACTGTTGTGAACTTCAGCTTTCTCTGATGACTCCTAACCTTGATTTCTTGGTGGCTGAAGGAGGCGCTGAGCTATGTGGTGAATTTACTTCGCACCTTTCTCTTCCATTTTGGGAACCTATGGAATCGGAGATGCACCTGGGTTCAGCTAGCAAGACGGTCCATGTCATTCAACTGAGGAGGGCGCTCGTTGAGCAGACGGCAATGGTGGTCGGAGGTTTGTATCCGCCGCCGCGAGGTTACGTCCCACCGGAGCGCTGTGTGTGGTCTCTTGAGGCAAATGGAGAGCTTATGGGACTATTGCGCATAGATGCGGCTGTTAAGATACGATGGTTGGCAAACCTGGTAACCTTGAACCCTATCGTGAGGGGCTTACAGAGGGAGTAACGGAAGAGAGTGCAAAGGCTACATAGGCGACCATAGTAGGACAACATCTTCAACGTGCCGTGGTGGTTCAATGACTTGCCGCCGAATATTCTCGAGGTATTCCACAGGATTCTAGCTCAGATTCACCAAAGCTTTGTTGATAGAGCAAGCGAAAGACAGAGAATCGCCGACCGGAGGGCCGACCGGAGATAAATAATTCATAGAAAGCATGGCCGTAAATATCCATATAGCGCGATTCTTGTCAATTTTCAAAGGCAAATCATAAATACGGTGTCTGGAGGAGAGTCACGGCGAACCTTAAGGGGAATTTACATATCGACAATCTCCCGAAGCAACGGCGGCACTGCCAAGCCGTGAGTAGGTAGACAGGGGGATTACACTTTATCTTTTTATCCAGAGTTGGATTAAAGGCGGGGCCGGGCGAATTCAAGCAAACTTCGCAAAGAATAGGGCCTTGAGGAATTGGGAGGTTTAGGGGTCCTCATCGGATGGTAACGCATCCCCAGTGCCTGGGGCCGCCGCCTGTGGTGCGCCGTTGCTGGGGGGAGCAGACGGCCCAGTGGAGTTGCCCGCACCCGAGGGCGCCCCGGCAGGTGGCGCGCTATCACCGGGGGCTGGTACCGCAGCTGGAGGAGGCGCGTCGACGGGAGGAGCGTCAGGTGGCGTCCCATTAGCAGGTGATGCCGGCGTGGCACCTGGGGCTGGCGCCGCAGCAGGCGGAGGTGGCGGGGCGGCTCCAGGAGCAGGGGGTGCCCCGACTGGCCCCGGGGCCGGTGCAGCGCCGGGAGCAGGAGCTCCCCCGACCGGCGGCGGAGGAGGCGCGCCAGCTGCTGGAGGAGGCGGGGCGGCACCAGGGGCAGGAGGGCCTCCGGCAGGGGGAGGGGGTGCGCCAGCCGCTGGAGGAGGAGGTGGGGCACCACCCGGAGCAGGAGGGCCTCCGGCAGGGCCTCCCGGCGGAGGTGGACCGCCTGGCGGTGGTGGTCCAGCACCAGGAGCACCTGGCGGAGGTGGACCAGCTGCAGGAGGGGCGCCTGGTGCTGCCGGTGCAGCTGCCGGTGAAGGTGGCGCGCCCGTCGCGGGGGCAGGTGGCGCGGGTGGTGCCTGGCGAGAGACAACACGGTCGCGGATGCGGATGTCGCGGGGTGCTGGTGAGACACTCTGAGCGTTCTTGACTTGGTCCAACACAAACTTGGTGGCTGCTGCTCCCTGGGTATCGACGTAGCCGACGTGTACGTTCAGGTCGTTCCCACTGTCGCAAAACTTGTCACCGGCGCTGCAGTAGCTGACCATGCGAGATGCCGCGGGGCCGCATCCCGCGAGGTCTTTGCGTGGGAATACCTATGGGCACTCCTAGTTAGCTTTTGGCTGTATCGACCATGTTTTGACCAGTCACCGGAACTTACACCGTCTTTGGTGGCATTGCCCCGGTTAAAAGGGGCAGTCGCATTCCTAGAGGGGTCGCCCATCATGACCACGGCGGCGACTGAGGAGACGACGTGCGCCCGGTTAGTCACGCCACGGACAACCTGAAAGGGTGGATACGAACGAAAGCACTCACTTTTACTTGACTTGTCATCGGAGATGGCGGAGGCCCGGTCAAAAACGTCCTCACTAGCGCCGCAGACGATATCTGCGACGACATGGGCCCCTTGCGAGTAGCCCATGAGAACTAGCTTGCCGTCAGGACACGCGGCAGTGTAGTCGTTGATAAGTGCAGACATGGCAACGACCCCGGCCTTCTGGGACGCCTTGTAGTTGCTCAGCTTGGCAGGATAGTCAACTGCAACAAAGTCGGATCCGGGAATCTTGGAGACCACATCCTCGGCCACTTTGCCCAAGATGCCCGGGCCGGGCTGCTCCTCGCTGGCACGCGCCACAATAACATGCACGCCCGACATGCAGTTTATCTTGACGAGGGGAGCCGGGGCCGGAGACTCTTGCGCACTGGCGCCCGGTAGGACTAAAAGCCAGCATCCGGCTGCTGCCAAGAGACCGCCGGAAAGGCGCCCAGGAGGCGCTAGATGCATCGTCGAAGTAAACTTGGTGACTCGTTGTGTCTGGCTTTACTGAACCGGACTGGGGGACTAGGGGACATGAGCTTGCTGTATGTGATGAGGATAGGAGGCACATATCCAGGAAGCCCCATCGCCTCACAGCCAAGACATGCAGACGAGGTCTTATATAGGCGGGGACATGAAGGTCCGCTTTTTAGGTTTGTGGAGAACCCTGGCGGAGGAAATGTGTCTCGATCTCGCGCGGACCAAGTCGTCGATGGAAGCTGCTTGAGACCTGACCGGAAATGTCCATACGCAGCCACGCACCGGGCAAATACTGATCCGAAGATTCTGGGGACCGGCGGCCACGGTGGCCAGGGTCGTGAGGAAGTCTGTTTGCTTCAGAAATGGCGAGTTGCGATGAGTGTCTGCCGTTTCCAGCACACAGGCCATGACTAACAGAGGCCGGGGCAAGCCTCTGGCCAATGGGACAACTAGCTAGACGCAAGCAACAGATCCAACATGTTTCGTTTCGACGGACCAGACGGAATGGGTCGCATGAGGCGGGTCCAGGCGGCGAGCGAAATTTAATTCCATGGCAGTACAGCATCATGCCCGGAGTTTGATGAGCAATGCGTAGTGACCGAAAGGGCAGTAATCTCCGATTATTAAGCACCAGAATTTCACTACATCTCCAGATTCGAACGAGGCACTCGATATTGGGTCGTTACTTTATACCACGTGACCCCGATGAACAAACAGTTGACGGCAGGCAACTGCGCAGAGAGTGCCCGTCCTGAGCAGGAGCGTCTGCTGGCGCCACCGTGCTGCAGAGTTTGCGCGGCTTCCAATTTTACCAGGCAATTTTACCAATTCTAAAGCTGACGGCGGCACAGGAATGCAACGCCCAACATGCACACACCTAATCCTTACTACACAGTATACACCACCAAATAATCGGATCATCGATGCAGACCCTTTGGGCAGCCCCCAATCTGTCCATTTATAGGCATTGCTTTGACGCAGACATCGGCCAGACAAGAGTCTCCTGGAACGGCGGTCAGGGCGCACCCGCCACTGTCAGAACCCAAGAACACACAGCCGAGGCCGACATCACATCCCTCGCAAATCCTGCCAACGCCAATCGACCTCCGTGTCGGGGACCCGTGTCCACGCCGATACTGCCATGGATGCCCGGCACGGCGGGTGTCCGGGCGAGCCTGCCTCACCACTCTCACAAGCCACAAGCATTCCACCGCGACCGGAGAGGCAGAGACGCCAACTTCTGCGTCCTCGTTCCACACTTCTCCACCCTTGGCGTGGTCTCGCATCGGCCCAACCCACAAGCCTGCATAGAACCATGGCGAATACGGCTAGACCACCGATGTGGTAATTCCTTCATGTCTTTGCCTTTGTGTCCCTCCGCAATGTCTCAGTTCCGCGTTCCCGATCTTTTCGCCACCCATCTGTCGGGTTTCCTTGGCAGGGGCAACGACCTCGCGATACGGGACATGGCCGACGCCTACGTAATAGTGCGCATGCACACAACCCCGCGAGTCGATGCCAACAATCGTCGCTGAAGTACTTTTCGCCAGCCGAGGTAATTGGTCTGAGGGGAGGTTGCCGACAAGTATCGACGTCAGTTGAGAGGCACGCACCTGGACCTGTGAGCTAACAGCTGTTCAGGCTCACAAACTGGCTAAACCTATCTTGACATGCTGTCGAGACCATGCAGAAGCACACAGCTGATCACCACTCAGCGGCCTTCATGAAAGCGCCTCGTATTCCGTGGGGCCTCCACCCTAACATCCCACTTCGCTGCGCAGCCTTCCTTGCTTTTCCAGCTTCTGTTTGGCAACCTGTGGCCTGCAACCATCACGACACCGCCATCTGCTGACACGGCCATTCTCCTCTGAAGACCCTCCTCTCAAGACGGGCAAATCACGTGGCCGCCGCGGCTTGTCCTCGGTTACCGCTCACTGTCGGCGAACAGCGGCTTGACAACACATCCGCAGATCCGAGATGCATCTGTGCTCGTATTGGGAGCAGCGCTGTTCAATAGCGCAAAGAAACCACCATGGCCTCATTTTGTCGTGGGATCACAACTTTGCCAACAAAACCGAACAAGGCTTCTCGCGTCTGGTCCGGCCAACTCACAGCGAGGCCGTTACACCACAGCCAGAAAGAGCTCTATATTGACGGGCAGCTGCGCTACTGCAAATGACAAGCAACGGTGTCGTCACATGGTTCCCAGCCACCCTGGCTTGATCTGTGTCTTTCGGCTACCCCCACTCCTGCTGTATCCCGATCGAGCGATTGGGCTTGAGCCCGCTTGAATACCCTCAGGTCGCTTCTAGTAAGGCTGTCTGTCCTGAGAGCACTACTGCCCAAGATGGGATGGCTGCTAACGCTGCACCAAGGCTGCCGTTGTTGGCCTGGCCGATCATCACCGTCCGCCGCAGCGCTAAATCTTTTATCATTTTATTTCAAAATTTCCCCCGTCCTTGTGCGGCTGGCCACTTAAAACGGTCATTCCATCATTCACTCGCCCTCCGCTTTGGTGGATCCGTCGACCGACACGAGGTATTTTCTCAGCCAGTCCTCGCTCTCCCCCTCGCTTTCTCCAGGGGTTCCAATCCGCCTTGAGCACATGCATAGTGCATGGAGGGCAGTTGCGTACGGCCTTCGTGTGGCAGCCCATTCAGTTGTGTACTTTGGTCTGCCAAACTAGGCGGAGGGGTGGAGACTTTTATCGTCGAGTCAACGGCCAGCTCGCCGAAAACAGCGCTCGCCGATGCTGTGTCGCCATGCACGAGCAAGGAGTGGCTAGCCACACTTTGGCCAGCTCGCCGGTGCCTCCAGCGAATGGAGAGCCGGATGGCTGGGCGTGTGGATCACTCGCGTGGTATTTTTAACGCTCTCTCCACGGCATGCGCCTCCAAGCTCTGGCGCACGGCCTACATGGCGCCTGGCGATCGTTACTGATACAACGTTGGCAGGGGTCGACAGTCAGCGATGGCGAGCGGCAGGTGAGAAATACGACTCTCGGAGCCGCGCATTCGTTCTCCAAGGTAGCATCCAGCGGCACCCAAGCCAGGGGCTACATTTTTCTCGCTCTGCTGGGCCGCACCTCGTGGATCGACTTGCGCAATACGGGGGCCACTTGGGTTGGACATGAGCAACGGCATGGTCGCCAGGAAGAAGACGCTAATACTGCCAGCAGGCTAGGCCGTCATCCTCAAATCATTATGGGGTGAGATCGTCTCTGGCCCACCATTCTGCGTGGTGGTCTGGAAGCAGGGCAGAAGCCTGCCCTGACGGATAAAAAGGAAGCCATCCTCCCCGCCATCTCGGAATCTTGGCTCTTTTCACCACCACCGACAGCCCGTCTAATCATTCGTTTGACTTGAAACTGCCTGACCTCACTCGCTCGGATCAGGTTTGTTCATTACGTGGCACTTCAGGAACACCAGCTATTTTATAGCAGCCTCTTGCACGACTCTTGGATTGTTACACTGCTGCAACGCCGTTGACATATCACCATCATGCGGGGAATCATCGTGGCTGCTTTGGCCATTGGGGTGACGAAGGCGTGGGAGTATCCGGACTGTGAGCACGATAACTGCTACCGGAACCTGTGAGTCGACACTTCGCGTGTAAAACTATCTGGTATGGAAGGGAAGCTAACTTGGTGCCTCGCTTCGAAAACAGCATTGATAAACGTTTTGAGAAGACGGCGCCCGAATTCTGCTTCAAATTCCTCGCCAGCACTCACACGTCGCCCAGTGACATTTCACCCGACTTTGGCAACTGCGAGGGAGACGTGAAGAAGGTCAGCTCTGCATGCTCTTGCATCACCTACACGGCAACCCACACGTCGTCCACGGTGCAGACCAGCCCTCCCGTCACCACCACCACTGGGTCGTCCACCACCCCTGGCGAGACGACGACGACGTCCAAGCCCCCCCAGCCGACCTCGACCACGTCGAGCTCGGTGACCACGCCCATTGAGACGTCGACCACTTCCAAGCCGACTACCTCGTCCAAGCCTCCCAAGCCCACCACTACTTCAAGCTCGGAGACGACTTCGTGCGAGACTACCAGTACGTCGGTCTCGGAGACGTCCAAGCCTCCTAAGCCGACCACTTCTAGCTCGGAGACCACCTCTTGCGAGTCGACCACCACCATCACGAAGCCCACCACTTCGTCCAAGCCTCACAAACCGACTACTACGTCGGAGACCACTTCCCTCGCGACCACTACTACTTCGAAGCCCACCACTTCGTCCAAGCCTCCCACGGATACCACCGAGACGACCTCCTGCGAGTCGACTACCACGGTCGTGACCACCAAGACGAGGCCTCCAACCACCACACCCACCACCGCACCCACCACCACTGGCCCGTCTACCAAGCCTACGCAGTCGCCGTCGACCACGAGCTACACCACCTCCACGGTCTGCACGACCATCACCCGCACCATCACGTCGTGCCCGCCTTCCAAGCCGGACTGCCCTCTGCACTCGCAGACGACCGCGGTGGTCACTGAGACCATTCCCGTGTCTACTACCGTGTGCCCTGTGACCGAGCCCGTTCCCACCACCACCACCAAGGCCACGACAACCAAGACGCGCTACACCACCCTCACTCGCACCCTGACCCAGTGCCCCCCGGGCAAGCCCGGCTGCCCAGTGCAGTCGCAGACCACCACGTGCACCACCGAGACATTTGCCGTATCGACCACCACAGAGCCTGTCAAGCCCACCACTACCTTCGTGAACCCGGTTAAGCCCGGTACCACCACCTTCGTCAACCCAGTCAAGCCCGGCACCACCACTTTTGTCAACCCTGTCAAGCCTGGCACAACCACCTTCGTCAACCCTGTGAACCCCACCACGCTCCCTCCGATCGTGCCGCCTCCAGCGTCTTCTGGTTCCTTCACTACGGCGAAGCCCCCACCCTCTGTCACCTTGAGCACTTCCGTGGCTGTTGGCATCCCCAGCCAGCCGGCTGTCAAGCCTCCCCCCGTGCCTGCCGGCGCTGGTCGCGTCAGCTTTGGCATGGGTGCTGCTGCCGTCGCCGTCGCCATGCTCATCTAAAGGATGTTGGCGCTGGAGGGCAGAGCACACCTGCCTGTCGCAATCAGTTTTCACGAACCCACTCACTACTCTCCTTGATCACGCCCTGTTACGTCTTTCACTACATTTCTCGGTTATTACCGTGGTTCCTACCCCGCTTCTGCTTCTTGACGATGCATTCGATGCAACAGAAGAACCGGAAGGGTGTTTGGCGCATTTACTTAATACTGGAGAGTTTCTCTCTGTATATTTTGAGGATGACGGAATGTTTTCACAATATGCCATATAGGGTGTAATATTCCGGGTTCTTGGTACACGACTTCATGTAAATATAATATACCCTTCAGGTTTTATGAACAACCCTCTTATCAACGCCCACGGCGGGCCCTGAATCAAGCCACTCCTTCGCCGATGTTCCTGCCCACCCCGTGATATCCCATGGTGTGGCTCGCTTGTGCGTGAACTACCACTGTGGGAAGTCCTGCGAGCAAAAGCGCGTTCCTCCGACATTTGCGGAGAAAGGAATGTGGTCATTTGATCCAAGGAAGGGCAACCGCCCCAGCAAAGTATCCCCCTGCCCTAGAATAACCGAACATGGGCTGGCTACTACGGCATTAGGAGCAGCTGCATGGCCGCCGTAACAAGAGTCCAATACGGGCTTGGAGGAGACAAATCAGGTGGTTTTGCAGCTAAAAAAGTCCGATACGTCACCTCACGAACCCCATTTTCTTACACTCGATTCCTCGGCCTGATCAAAACATGCTTGGAGAGATCAGGCAGAATCTGGGACACGTCATTAGTATAGGAAGGCAACAATTACAGTCCAATACAGTGTACCTCGGGTCAACGAAAGAAAAACGGAGCGTACGTATTGCCCAAAACAGACATCCCTATACCGCTCCGCCTCGCCCTCCTCGGGTAGCAGCTCGAACTGCGACAGCCACGAGTCCACCTCCAACGCGAACCAGTGGGCCGTCAAGGCGCTGGCGCGGCACCCAGTCTCGCAATCCAAGCTGCGCGCCGCCCTGCGGGAGGCCCTGCCCGCGGCGGCGGCGGTGGGGCGGCGGGCGCCGACGGTGGACGAGGTCGTGCAGCTGCGGTGCCCGCGCCTGGACGCCAGTGTCGAGGAACTCTTCCGGACGTCGCTGACGGCGCCCATGTTGCGTGCGCAGCGCGACGCTGGATACGCACATCCTCGGGCTCCCCATCCCCATGGGCACCGTCGTTGTTGCCAGGTCTGGGGAGGCGCCGGGTACACGTCGTCCGGGGCTTGAGGTCGACGAGGCCCTGCGCACACCGGCCGGACGTGCGACGGCGGCTGCCGCGTCCAGCGCCAATCTGTTGTTGCTGCGGGAGGGTGCGGGTGGGGCAGTCGGCGGAGTGGACGGGACGGGGTTCGACGCGGCCGCGTACGTGCCGGGAGCGGTGGGCTGGTCGGGACGGCGGATGGGGGCGGCGTACGGTTCGATGCGACGCGCGGGGCGCAACATGATCTTCAGCACGAGGCCCTGCGGCTGCTACGGCCGGCAGCTGGCGTAACTGCAGATGCGCATGCTGGTGGTGCTGGTGGTCTGGAGCCTCTGTCTGGAGGAGGTGCCAGCCGAGCTGGACACGCACGGGGCTTATGATAAGTTGACGCGGGAGCCGTACGACTGCTACGTGAGGTTGACCGCGCTCTCGCTGTAGATTGGATTCTAGCTGTCACTTTGACTCGGCTATAAAGAGGGGGATCACGACGGACAGAAAGCTGCGTCGAGTAACACGCGATGGTGATTTACTAGCTCAACGGTTCATTTTCTGGCAGAAATTACAAAAGCACTTAACGACGACATGTTCCGCATGGGGAAAATGCGGCTTCCATGGAACGGGTGCCTACTGTTGAAACTCAACAATAAACACCCTCCATACTTGAGATCCGCTCAAACACCAGCTTCAAGCTGTACTAGTTGACGAGACCAGAGATGACCGGAATTCCGGGTCAGCCAGAGGTACAAAACAATACGGTCACAGATTTCCGAGGAATGAGGTTTCGGCAGTGAAGATGATAAAAATGATTCTCGATCCAAGTGGACGGGATAGTTCGCATGCCTTGAGACGATCCCACTCTAGCTTGTGACTTCCCGGAAAATAACACATCCGGACGCCGAGGCACTGTTGATGAGTGTCCAGTTGCCCAGCTGTGCCGACGGCGGGCCGAAAGCGTGCGCCCTTATCGTCTTCACGACCGTGGCGCGGATACTCCCAACTGCTGAGAGGGTAGATGCAGCTGTCATTGGTCCGCAGGAGCTTGTATTCAGAAGACCGCAGGCCGCAGCCCCCGAAACGAGTCCATCCCGGTGCTGTGTCCCGGTCCCCACCGCCGAGAAGGGCCGAGTCAGGGGTAGAGAGGGGGAGGCAGGCCGTGCAAATAAGCCAAGGGCAAGGGCGGCCATTCCATATCGCACAATTTCTTGCTCTGGTTTGTCAACGCTTGCCTCTGTGGTTCCTTAGCATGGCCAAGCAAAAGTCCCCAAAACTGTTGGGCGAAATCTGACATTAGAGGTTGTCCAGACGTTGCCGAACGGTGCCGCTTGGCGCGCCCGGCTTGACGCCGGGCCGTCCTCTCACCGTCTCGCATGCTGGTTCGCCTTGCCGCGCCCGTTCGGGGCTTGGGTGCGCGGTTTCCGTGCCCGGGAGGCCAAATATCCCGAGTTTATAGTGCTAAGTGGGTGCTTTTAGGGATCCCTTTCAGCTAGATTGACTGCGACTAGCGTGGCTAGGCTGTCACGTCCTGTGGCTTGAGGGCGCGCCTATGAGAGCCTAGGGATGTTGGAGCAGCATGCAGCCACGTGACAACTCCCGGCTGCTTGCTTGTCTCCGTCCCTGTCGGCGGCCAGACTAGATCGACGGCCGTGGGAGCGCTCACCAATCCGCCTAGGAAGTCCCACGTCCTCTTGGCTCTGCACATAAAGCGGAGCGGGCGGAAATTGGCCATCAGCACTGGAGCCATATCTCCGGCCGGCAACACCAGGTCTGAAGCGGACATCAAAAGGCAGAAAGCAAAGTGATAGCCGAAACGACGCGCGAAGAGGCGGCCGTGATTGGCTCCGAGGCCCGCGGAGGCCTGGAGAGGAGCCTGGACCCCAGAGGGCAGGCTCGCAGGCTCCTTTTCTCCGTGCGCCGGGCTCGGGGCCAAGAGCCGCCTGCCCCGCGGACGCACCGACACAGCCTCGCTTGGCGGGCTAACGAACCCTCTGGACGTCACCTCCCCCACACCCTCTCCATCCAACTAGATTCTTGGAGGGGCCAAAAAAGCCTGTCAGCGTCTTGACTGTGTCCAAGATGAAATCAATGAGCTGCGCCCGTGCCGCGAGACAAGATAAGCCGCGAGTAAAGAATGGGCAGGGGACGCCCAGCCGGGGGAAGCCGATGGGGAGCAGTCCCCGGTTAGGTGTTGGGTAATTTTTACCGTTTTTGTTGCCTCTCCTGATCGTTCGACCGTCGTTTTTGCCTACCCCCACACCACCACGAGCGCCGTCAGTCATAATAACCTTCCCGCGCCGCATGGCGGCGCGATTGGTTGGGCTTGCTGCATAGAAGATGTGGAGCTGCTTCTGGGCGAAGACAGATGTCACGACTGTGCACCTACTCACGCTACTCTGCTTAGCCATCCTATTCCCAACCGCCTCACCGAGTGCATCCATCTATGCGGACACGGGAAGTCCACCAACCCACCAGCCCTCCAGGGGGGTCCCACCTGACTCGTACCCGCCGGGGCCCCAACGTCAGGGGATGTCGATGCTTCTTGCTTCTGCTCTCAGCGTACCTTCGTCCACGGCGTGATCCACACACGTGTGTGCTAGACCCTTTTAAGCCGCAGCTTGTTCCCCGTGAAGTTCCCGTCTTGGAAGGCTGGGGGCGAGGAAGGCTGGGGGGAGGGGAACTGCTGGCACTGAAAAACGTAGAACCGGGATGCCGCCGTGGCATCGATGGAGTTGACCCTCACCAAAAGTCTGGCAAGGGCTCGACGTGGATCTAGGGGTTGAGGCTTGGGCGCGTGAGGCAGAAACAGAGACATGGTCGGGCAAAAGCAAGAGCGAGACAGCCAGCGAGACAGCCCGTCAGCACAAGCCGAAAAGCAACGGTTGAAGGGACCGTGGATATCCCGCGCGTCAGCGAGGTTGGCCGCTGGCCGTTCTTTCAAACGCTCTAGATCGGGCTGTGCGTTAGGAAGAAGCAAACAATTTCATCGTGCATTAGCCTTTGGTGTCATGATATATGCCCACGGCGGCGGAAGGGAAGTGGCCGGGCGACTCCGCCCGTTAACTTTGTCTACACTCCGTATACGGTAAGCGCAGCCGTTGTGATGGGCGGTTTTTCTTGTCCAAGCCTGGCTGCCTTGAGGCTTGAGGCCGAGGACGCGGGTGAGATAGGGAGAGGATATTCCACCGCGTACCATGGTATGCCCCTCATCTGATATG
>NW_008804546.1:2991456-3090788 GCF_000145635.1 Gaeumannomyces tritici R3-111a-1 | reverse complement strand
TACTCACGTATCAGTTGCGTGGATTCGGCCGTAAGGCGTCTAGATGGCTGGGCGCCCCCTGTATCTGCGTTAGGGTGTACCTGCAGCCTGGCGTCTATTTGATGCTTGAGATACGGCGTGCCTTCCGTTACTGAGTGCTGGCTGGTGTTGGGTGGATCAAGCCATGGAGTGAAAGTTGGGAAAAAAGGAAGAAAAAAAGCGCCTCCCAATTGTCGCCAAGAGCCAAGACCGCTGGGCGTTACGCTGGGGGAGCGGGGTGTTATGGGGTCAAGTAGTGGCTGTCCGTGAGCTCCAGCACCAATGTTCCCACAAGGTGCGCGCCAGCCCGGTTGTGGCAGACAAGGTCAATTGAAACATTGAATCGATCTCAGGCTCAGGCAGGCTGCTGGCCCCAGCCTTCCAGCACAACATGCTCGGCTCTCGGCACCGCACCGATCGGTTGGTAACAGCACGTCACTGCCTGCTACTGCCGGCGGGGCTCACCATATCATAACTCTCTAATCGATTGGTCCTTTGGACAGCCTTCATGCTTGGTTCCGTCACTCATCGCCTCCACCAACGCCCACCACCACGCTGCCCTCCATCTTTTTCCGCCTCGATGCCGCCTGTTTCTGACCACTCGCCCACTCGCCCACTGAGCCAACCCCAACCGGGCGGGAGGAATCAAAATGTCGCCCAACCCTGCCATCCACGCCGTTCTGTCCGGTTCTATCTTCAACCACCTTGGCGCCTAGATAATGGCCCACATGCCCAGACACTGGGCGCTCCAGAGTTGGCAGGTGGGAGGACCATCTTCCTCCATCCCACCCCTCTTCTCCCAGCCCGGCGACGGCCGTGCCGGCCTCGAGCCAGCCAACCACCGCTCTTTTCCAGAAGTCTTCTGTCTCGCCCTCTCGATTGCGTGATCGCGTGCCCACGCTCCCAAGCCCGCGGCCTACCTATCCCGCGCGAGCAAGCGCCGCAGCGCTAATGCAGATGCGCTGGGCTGCCAGTGCTAGATACATGCCACACCCTCAACCGCGGAGGTGCGGGCTCGATGGGAAGCCCGCCCTCAGAAGGCGCCCTCCCGTGCACTTTGCATCAAGTGCTGCCAAGCCGGACAGCGACGGGCCTACGGCCAAAGCGTCACACCCAAGGTCTTGGTGCCATGGCTTGCGAGACTGTTTGGCTGCTTCACCCCCTTCCGGGCCTACGGTGATGGAATCCAAGCCGTGGGATGGGGGCCAAGGGCGAGGAGGGTGGGGAGGGGCCGTTGCTGCCAGTATGAAGTCATACCCGGCAGGACGCCCAGCTAGGCTGGGCCTGGCCCGTATCTGGTCTCTACCCACGTCCTCACCGATCCACCACCACAAGCCCCATCGTCGCCGCCGTTCAGCCTGCTGGTGCCGCTGCAATATCTTGGCGATTTGGGGACCGAGAGAGATTGTCCATCTGGGCAGGATTGCCAAAGGTACCTACCTACATATACATCATATCCCACTCCCACCCCCCGGGATCACTGCTGCATTTGTCTGTCCCTTTCTCTCTGGCTCCTCTCATCTCTTCAGTCATCGGATTCCAAGGGCTGTCCAAGGCTCACTCGTATCTAGGGCCTAGCCATCTGCTCTCTTATTGAATCTATTGCTATTCGACGCCCAAGGCTCCGATGCGAAGAGAAGACCAGATGAACAACAGCCAGCCCAGATTTTCTCAGCCCTCGACCCGCGCTCACTCGATGCAAACTCCTTGAATCAACGCACACTTTTTTGTCCCTCCCCAATATTCATACGTTTCCCCCGTTAGTCGACAGCTTCCGGGGGTCGAGGGAGCCGGCCTCTCAGTACACTTCGTATCCTTCCGTCGCGCTTCGAGCCACCAGCCCTGGCCGCGGAACCATAAGTAGCCTGTGCCGAAAAGACCAAGAGGTCTACGCCTTCGTCGCCTCACACACTCGGACACTAGGCTTCTGTGACAAGAGCCGCCATGTCCGACAAGAAGGCCGCGGAGGAAGCGGTGGCGAACCATGTGTCGGGCCAGTCGAACAAGCCGCTGTCGCGCCCGGCGCACGCGCTGACGTCTGAGGAGGCCATCGAGGAGCTCAAGGCGAACGCGGAGGAGGGACTGTCCGTCGATGAGGCCAAGAAGCGTCTTGAGCAATATGGTCGCAATGAGTTTGGCGAACAGAAGGGCGTTCAGCCTCTTCAGATCTTCATCGCCCAGGTCGCCAACGCCATGACGCTTGTGCTCATTTTGGCCATGGCCGCCTCCTTTGGTATAGAGTCCTGGATCGAAGGTGCCGTCGTCGCCGCTGTCATCACACTCAACATCAGCGTCGGTTTCCAGCAGGAACTGAAGGCCGCCAAGACTATGGATTCGCTACGCTCCCTCAGCTCGCCGACCGCACAAGCAGTGCGCGAAGGCAGGAACACCACCGTCCCTACCGTCGAGATCGTCCCTGGAGACATGGTTGAGCTCAAGACCGGCGACACCATTCCCGCCGACGTGCGTATCATCGAGGCTGTCAACTTTGAGACCAACGAGGCCCTTCTGACGGGCGAGTCGCTCCCCGTCCGAAAGGAAACCGCCAAGACCTACGAGGACGATACCGGCCCGGGAGACCGGCTCAACGTCGCTTACAGCTCCTCCACCGTCACCAAGGGCCGCGCCAGAGGCATCGTGTTTGCCACCGGCATGTTTACCGAAATCGGTCAGATCGCTGCTGCTCTTCGTGGTAAAGACTCGAAGCGGAGGCCTGTCAAGCGCAAGGAGGACGGCACTGCCGGCCCTCATCGTTACATGCAGGCCTGGACTCTGACTCTTACTGACGCTATTGGCCGGTTCCTCGGCGTCAATGTCGGTACCCCTCTGCAAAGAAAGTTGGCCAAATTGGCCGTCGTGCTCTTTGGAACGGCCCTGATTTGCGCCATCATCGTCCTGGGTGCCAACCAATTCAATACCGTTCAGGAGGTTGTAATCTACGCCGTCACCACTGGTGTTTCTATGCTGCCCGCCTCGCTCGTGGTGGTTCTCACCATTACCATGGCGGCCGGCACCAAGCGCATGGTTCAAAGGAACGTTATCGTCCGTAACCTCAAGTCTCTCGAGGCCCTCGGCGGCGTGACCAACATTTGCTCCGACAAGACTGGCACATTGACCCAGGGCAACATGGTCGTCCGCAAGGCCTGGATTCCCGGACAGGGCACATACTCGGTACACAAGACAGGTGAGCCGTTCAACCCAACCGTCGGCAGCATTGGTCTGCGGCCTGAGCAGCCCCGAGACATCAACTTCCGCGCCCCGGACGCCGAGGGGACTCCTTTCGCCGAGGGCGAGGCTGTCAAAAAGGTCCAAGAGAGCGAGCTTCTGCGAAACTACCTTACCATCGCCTCCCTCGCCAACCTCGCCACCGTCCACCAGACCAAGGAAGGGGAGTGGCACGCCCGTGGTGACCCAACCGAGATTGCCATCCAGGTCTTCGCAACCCGCTTCAATTGGAACCGCTTGTTGCTTTCGGGTGAAGGCAACCGCTGGCGTCAACTTGCCGAGTTCCCCTTCGATTCCGACGTCAAGAAGATGTCGGTCATCTTTGAGGACACCGAGACCGACGAGACTTTTCTTTTCACCAAGGGGGCCACTGAGCGCGTCATTCCATCGTGCCCCGACATCCAGATGGGTGACAAGATTGTGCCCCTAACCAAGGAGATTGAGAAGGAAATTCTGGCCAACCTCGAGGCGCTCGCCCGCCTTGGACTTCGCGTGCTGTCGCTGGCTAGCAAGCGCAACCTCGGCAAGGTCGACAGCCACGGCGAACTGGAGCGCAAGGACTTTGAGCACGATCTCGTCTTCCACGGCCTCGTCGGCCTGTACGACCCGCCTCGCCAGGAGTCGGCACCGTCAGTCCGCATGTTCCACCAGGCCGGTGTCAGCGTCCACATGTTGACTGGCGACCACCCGGAGACTGCACGCGCTATTGCTATTGAGGTAAGCCAGAGCCTTGCTGCGCGCTTTTGGACGCTTTGGTCGGTTAGTTTTGTAATTATAGTGCTAATCGGAGAATCGCGTGTCACGCTAGGTCGGCATTCTGCCTTCTCGTATGGGCGAGATCTCGGCCGATGTAGCCAAGACCATGGTTATGGCCGCTAGCGATTTTGACAAGCTCACAGATGACGAGATCGACCGCCTCAAACGACTTCCCCTAGTCGTCGCCCGTTGCGCTCCCAACACAAAGGTCCGCATGATCGAGGCACTGCACCGACGTAAGCGCTTCGTGGCCATGACCGGCGACGGCGTGAACGATTCGCCATCTCTCAAGCGCGCCGACGTGGGTATTGCCATGGGCGAGGCTGGATCTGATGTGGCCAAGGAGGCCTCGGACATTATCCTCACTGGTAGGCAGCTGCTTCCTGGCACGATATCCTCGTATCTGGCAGGCAACTGAC
Source organism: Gaeumannomyces tritici R3-111a-1 (assembly GCF_000145635.1). Lineage (NCBI taxonomy): Eukaryota > Fungi > Ascomycota > Sordariomycetes > Magnaporthales > Magnaporthaceae > Gaeumannomyces > Gaeumannomyces tritici. Next base: position 3,086,370 of record NW_008804546.1, on the reverse strand, counting down.
GCGTGCATTCAGATGACAACTTCGCCTCAATCCTCAACGCCGTCGAGGAGGGCCGCCGCATGTTCGACAATATTCAAAAGTTCGTCCTGCACGTGCTTGCTTGCAATGTGGCCCAGGCGGCTACCCTCCTCATCGGCCTTGTCTTCAAAGACGAGAGCGGGCTATCCGTGTTCCCGCTGTCTCCCGTTGAGGTGATGTGGATCATTATGTGAGCACACGCTTCCCCTTCCGCGCATTCCCACGCTCCTGGACCGACGTGTAATTTGCAGGATTACCTCTGGTCTTCCGGACATGGCCCTCGGATTTGAAGTCGCGGCGCCCGATATCTTGGACAGGCCGCCCCAGGACGTGAGTTTTACGATGCTCTGAGGACCGCCGACGGTACCGAAAACTAACGATACGCAATGAACTATAGATGAAAGCCGGAATTTTCACATGGGAGCTGATGCTCGACATGGTCGTTTACGGCGTATGGACTGCCGCGCTCTGCCTGGGCACCTTCGTGCTCATCATGTTCCAGTGGGGTGATGGCGACTTTGGCGAGAACTGCAACACCACCTACAGCGACCGATGCGACACCGTCTTCCGCGCTCGCGCCACGACTTTTGCGGCTCTGACGTGGTTTGCCCTCTTCCTCGCCTGGGAGATGTTGAACATGCGCCGTTCGTTCTTCCGCATGCAGCCCAAGTCCAAGAAGTACTTCACCCAGTGGTTCTTCGACGTCTGGTGTAACAAGGTTCTCTTCTGGGCTGTTGTCGCCGGCTTCATCACCATCTTCCCCCTCATGTACATTCCCGTCATCAACACGGTCGTGTTCAAGCATGCCCCCATCACCTGGGAGTGGGGTGTCGTTTTTGTCGACTCTCTCCTCTTCTTCCTCGGCTGCGAGTCCTGGAAGTGGGCCAAACGCGTCTACTTCAGGCGACAGGCCAGGAAGGCTCAGCCCTACGGAAAGCACGACCTCGAGTCCCGCGTCTTTGCCGCCTACTTCAATCTCAGCGGTGTTGCCCTTAGCTCCGGCGAGGAGAGCCCCAGGCTCAACAGCAGATCCAACACTGGCGAGAAAGCCATGTCGCAGGAGAAGAATTAGGAGACTTGGCAAGGCGCCAAATGATGATACTCGAGAGAGTAGGGAACCCCAGCTCCTGCTCCTGCAAACGAGAGCAGCGCCCTGGATGGGCAGACGGCAAGCCGGATTGCGAGCAAGACGATTCGACTTGGAGGTTGCCTGAAAGAATCGGAAACGGAGATGGAGGGACGTGCAAAGCGCGAGTATAAATACCATGTGGAAGATCGAGGACCTTGGCTTTACGGATTGTCGATGCGCTATCCGCATGTTCCATGTTCGACTCGGGGTTCGAGTAACGGAGACAACGGAGGCAAGATGCTACTATTTATACGCTTGATACCACATGACGATAACCTAAATAGCTCAAGGGGAATTGGAACTAAAACGGCTAAACTGTAAACCTGACGGTGCTTTGTGAATTTTGAAGTGTGAGCCATCAGAGTACGTCGAGACGTGCCGTCATTGACCACAAGCCGAGATTCTAGACCGCCAACGGCCCGCCGGTTAATGCAAAATGGGCGCCAATATGGGTAGATCCTTTACTAGAGTAGTCCATGCGGGACTTCCCGGCCTCACCAACGCCCTTCTGCTATGATGGCGCTGCCAAGTCTGGGGTCGGGAATGCTCCCGCTGTCAGGCGTCTGCTGCTCTGGCCGTTTCGCGCTCGTCTTTCAAAGGGGCTGCAGGCCTGTCTCGAGTTGTCCGAATTCGTCAAGACAAAGACCCACATGGCCCACGACAATGGAATGGGCCTGGTGCTGACACATGGATAGAGGTGGCTTGGCGGGTCCAACGGGTGCGCGCACCTCATGTCAGCCACCCATGCCAGCCTGGCGGGACTGAGCAAGTTTCGCCGCATCAGATCTGATCCCTTCCCGTTTCCGTCTGTTGGAGTGGCCTTTTCGCGCTTCCACGGGAAGCCGCAGCTCCCTGCCAGATTACCAGAGCCTCTGTCTCTCCTTAATGAACACGCATCGAGAAAGTCGGATCCCATCCGCCATGGTTTCCGCGATCCGCCGCCACAAGACCTGACGCTTCTCCCCCCCATTTTCCTCCATATTTTCTACCAGGATGAATGCGTCCAGCCTGGTGGCTACCCAAGGTCCGTTGTGTCCCCTGGCACAGCCCGGCCGTGGCAGTTACTGACCTTGTGTACCATGTATCATTGTGTAGGCTTCTCTTGGTCGTCGATACCCACCGAATTGCTCACCGCGGAGCTGGCGAGACGAGATAATGGCGGAGACTCGAAGCCCCAATGTGGTAGCAAGGAGCGCGGCCATTACGACACAACCCTCCACGTCCTCGCTCTGGGCCTCATTCTATTCCTCAGCACTCTTTGTATGCAAGATACTCCTTCAGACGGATCCCAAGTCCTGTCGCGCCCCAGAAGGTAGTGCTGTGAGCTAACGAAGTGTGACGTCTGTCACTCCACTAGCATGTGCCTTTCCGCTTATATCCTCCAGCCGCTCCAAGGGCCGTCGCCAGAGCAGGGTAGTGTTCATCTGCCAGCACTTCGGCACCGGCGTCCTCATCGCGACGGCCTTTGTCCATCTCCTACCAACCGCCTTCATATCCCTGACCGACCCATGCCTTCCGTACATATTCAGCAAAGGCTACACGGCCTTCCCCGGCCTCATCGCCATGGTGTCGGCTTTGATAGTCGTCTCGCTCGAATCGTACCTCACCACGCACGGTGGTGCGACCCACAGCCATACGCACGAGATGTGGGAGGAGGATGAGGGGGCAGGGGTGGAGGATACAGCACACGACACGCGGCTGAATGGGAGTGACAGGGGCGGATCCCACGGGCTCTCGGGCCGGCGCGAGCGGCGGCCGTCCAACATCGCACTCGACGACTTTGGCGACACCGAGGGCCTGATGGCTGGCGCGTCGCCGCTCCCGGGGTCGACGCCGCTGCCGCAGACCCCGAACGGGAACACGTCTCGCCCGCAAAACGGCAATCAAGCGCCACTCGACGGCGGCAGAGACTCCCTGGACTCGGAGGAGTCCCTAGACCTCGAACTGAACCTGAACGAGCTCGACCCCTCGGCCGAGCGGAGCCCCAAGACAGCACCCCAGCGGCGACCCCTGACGCAGCGCGGCGATCAGCAGCCGGGGTCGCCCGGCGGAGGCGGCTCGTCGCTGGGGCAGATGCCGTCGCCCGAGGAGCAGCGGCGGCTGCTCCTCCAGTGCCTGCTCCTCGAGGCGGGGATCCTGTTCCACAGCATCTTCATCGGCATGGCCCTCTCGGTCGCCACGGGCCCGCCGTTCGTGGTGTTCCTGGTGGCCATCTCGTTCCACCAGTCCTTCGAGGGCCTGGCGCTGGGCTCGCGCATCGCGGCGCTGCACTTCCCGCGCTCGTCGCCGCGGCCCTGGCTGATGGTGCTGGCCTACGGCACCACGACCCCGATCGGGCAGGCCATCGGCCTGCTCGTGCACAACATGTACGACCCCATGAGCCAGACGGGCCTGCTCATGGTCGGCTTCATGAACGCCATCAGCGCCGGCCTGCTGCTCTTCGCGGGGCTCGTGCAGCTGCTGGCCGAGGACTTTTTGAGCGAGAAGAGCTACAAGACGCTGCACGGCAAGAGGAGACTGCACGCTTTCCTCTCGGTGTTCGGGGGCGCCACACTGATGGCTATTGTTGGCGCCTTTGCGTAGCCTTGTCTATGTTCTACATCATTGGATAAAAAAAAAAGTATTCCCTGGCTTGGGTACCCTGTCGCTTCAAAAATGATTGTGATGTCTGTTCCAGCCAGTGCTGTGATTTCACCTTGACATGCTGACTACCCCTTGGATCCATGTCGAGCCGCCTCCTGTCGCCAGCCCTTGACTCGATGCGACAGCGGGAAGCCCTCCAAACACTTAGTTGTGCGACCTTGCGTTCCAAATCTCCGTTCGCTGCCAGGAAAGCCAGCCCCAATAGTTACCTAGTATTCAATGAGCCACCTCGCCATCCCTTTGGTCGCTCCAGGCCCCCATAGCCATAGCCAGACTTTGGGGGTCTCACAAAAGTAATGCAGTGTAGCCAAGTGTGGCTGGAATGGAACGAACAGCAAACAAAGCCCCGATTCGGTGCATCGGAGGGAGACTCCCTTATTGGCAACACGGGACGGGCAAACCTCCTGCTGCTACTAATCCCTTCCCCCCCTGCAGCCAAGAAAGATCAATGTCCGCCAGTAATGTATGGGTTTGAAATTGGAGGAGAGTCGGAGTCGAGAGGTTCAAAGTTGCCCCAGCTCCATCATGTGGCCTCCTCGGAACCCCTCGAGCCTTGACTCGAGCCCACAAAGCTTGCCCGTTTGTGAGATGTGGCTTCAAGGCCGGTGTGGTTTGATGCAGGAACCCGGCCGCCTCTCCCACTGCCCATCAGAGCAATCAATTGGAATCTGGGGCATGGGGTAAGGAGCACTGGGAGCTCACAGAGTTCATGCTGCTAGCCAGTGACGTCCAAGCGGGGGACGTCCCTGAATCCAATGGGGATTCCTTGAGGAAGGATGGCCCAATGTGAACGGACCACACAGGCGGGGGCGAATGGGCGGGCTGGTTGGTGTCTCCACTAGGCTGCTTCAGGTCAACTCCTAACACGGAGCTTTGTCGAGCTCCATGGGCTGGAGGGCGACTGGAATTCGTTCAACCTCCACTGACTTGAGACCTGACTGGAGACCTGTCCTGTTCAGGCGAGTCCTCACCACCGCCTCACTCCCATCCGTCCCTTTCCTGCCCACCTCCCACATCACCATCCTAACGTTCAACAGGACCAATTTGGTGGCCACGTACTACCCTTCTCTTCAAGCATAGTCTCTTTTTTTTCACTAGCCTTCCCACACCCGTATTCATCTACCCCGCCCCGAACAGCATAATGGCGGACGACAAGCCCGCCGACAAGCCCGAGGAGGGCTCGGCCGAGCCCCAAGAGCCCCAAGAGCCCCAAAAGCCCCAAGAGCCCCAAGAGCCACAGGAGCCCGAGGGCTTCTCCGAGGAGGAGCGCGCCCTGTTTGAGAAGCTGAAGATTGGCCAGGAGGGCGGTATGCCCATGCCGACCTTCATCAAGCCCAGCGACGTGCGCACCAGGACCGCCTCACTAGCCGAGGGCATCTTTGAGCAGTGGAACATGCTGAAGAGCCTGATCGAGCGCCACGAGCCGACCCTGCAGCGCCGCTGGGCCGGCATCAAGCAGAAGAAGAAGCGCAAGGAGCTGCTGCAGGCCGCCGCCCGCGGCCTCGAGAACGCCGCCGCCGCCGCCGCTGCCGCTGCCGACGAGGATGCCAAGGCGGAGGCAGTCAAGTGGACCATGCCCGATACGCACCGCCCCGACATTGACATCTGGCGGGATGTCCGCGAGGCGGGCTCTGAGGACAACCTGTTTGCCTCGTCGGACCCGGCGCGCCGCTGCGCCTTCCTGTGGCCTCACCTCAACCTGGACGACCTCAGCCGCAATGACCGCCCGCTGCTGCTCATGTTCTCGGCCCGCGGCAAGAATCCGCCTCACGCCTTCGCGGCCGCCGACCTGGAGCGCGCCCGCTTCGCCATGGACTCACTCGCGCTGATGCCGCACTACCTCAACCGCTACACCATGATGTTTACGGACCGCACCGATCCCGCAAAGTACGGCGAGCTTGTTCCCTGGCGGGACCTGCCTGAGGACTCCCCGCAGAAGTGGCTGTTCGAGAGGCGCGGCATCCACCCGGGCGAGGGCCTGTGGCTGCTCGAGATCCAGGACATCACCTACCGCCTCCTCGTCAACGCGTGCAAGAAGATCCTGCACGACATCCCCGAGGACAAGCTGCTGGACTACCCCGTCATCGCCGCCTCGGGCGAGACCCCGGCCGAGGGTGCCATCAGCGAGGCAACGCCACAGCATGGCGGCGAGTACACCTCCCTCATTACCCGCATCACCGAGGAGCCGTACCGTTCCCCCGCGAGGCTCGATCGCAATCTGCTGGAGCAACCAGTCGAGGCACGCCTGCAGGAGGCTAGAGATCACCTGCTCGCCCTGCGCGAGGACCCCGCGTACTTGGCCGCCTGCCTCCAGGACTGGGCCACTCATAGGCGTGAGCAGCTGGTCGATGCGAACGGAAACCCGCACCCCATCCTTGCCAAGAGCCCTGCCACATTCTGGTCGCGAGTTGTCAACCGCGTCGTCGGCACCGCTCTCCTCGACGTGGCCGAGTGGGACCTCGTCCACGATAAGGTCCTGGCCCTGACCCGCCTGTTGGACCAGTACGACGGCAAGCTTGACGAGGACGCCGACCTCCCTGCCGACCTGGCTTTCGCCTTCTATACACTCGATCACCACGTTGAGCAGCTCAAGGCCGGACCGTTTACCAACATCACCATGGGTCTCGTCGCGAGCCCTCCCATGCGGCCTTACTTCCAACTTGTGACCCCGAGCGGCGCCGAGGATAGGACCTTGGCCATCACTGCGGTCGAGGAGGCACCTGCGGAGGAGTCGACGCGCGTCCTCATTCGTCGTCTGGGCGTCGTGCAGGACGAGAAGCAGCGCCAGGTAGTCGGCCTGCCCGGAGCGCTCGACGAGCTTGAGTACCACATCGCGGTGCACCCCGAAGCTCGCCTCAAGATCACCCCTTGGGTGGCGAACCAGCTGTCTTCCCTGGCCGTCTTTGCGCGCGTGCTGAGGCAGGTCGAGCTGTTCCAGCCATGGGCCGCGCGATTCGGCGCCGACGTGCAGGAGAAGGAGACCCGCGAGGCCCTCGAGCAGCACTTTCACCGAAGCGTCGCGGCCGCCGGCATCCCGCGCCTGACCCAATATGAGGTTAGCGACCGTGTCGTAGCCATGGGCATCCCGGAGCAGGGCCGATTCGACTACCCGCTTGTAGTTGATCTTTCGCACAAGGCCGCGGTCGAGGCCGCAGCTGAGCAGGTCCGGCGCGCTGAAGTTGCGCTCGACGGCTTTTGGGGCAGAGTCAAGGTCGAGCTTGAGAGAGCTGGCGCTATGTCGGGCGCCATCAAGGACGCTTTTTCCAGCCCGCTGCGCCGTTTTGCCAGCACGGCGGCGGCGGCGGCCACGGCTGCCAATGCTAAGGGGCAGGCCAAGGCAAAGAGCGCCAAGACGAACGGCGCTTCAGTTAAGGTTAACGGCGAGGCCGAGGAGGCCAGCGAGGAGTCGGAGGGAGACGGAGACGCCAACAGCAACGCCAAGGCCGACAGCATCAAGAAGATCAAGGTCGGCAAGCGGGAGCTCAAGGTGTTCAACGCCCTCTTCCACGAGCCCTTCAAGGGCCAGTCAGGCGGCAAGCCCGCCGAGATCCCGTGGGCGGAGTTCGTCCACGCCATGCATGCCGTGGGCTTCACTGTGACGAAGCTCTACGGCTCCGCCTGGCTGTTCGTTCGCCCCGCCGACGCAGATTCCGACGACGACGACGAGGCGGCCAAGAAGGCCACGACCATGCTCGTACAGGAGCCCTACACGGCCTCCAACAAGATCCTGCCCGTCGCGGCCAGGGTCATTGGCCGGAGGCTGTTGTGGAACCTTGGCTGGGAGAGGGCCACGTTTGAGCTCACCGAGTAGCGCATGGTTTTGCGAGCAACCAAAAAGGACTCTGGCAGCGGCTCTTTTTTTCTTTCTCCTCCTTTAGGCATGGTGCAGGGAAGGACACAAAAGCATAAGGATCCCATGCGTTGCATTTGGCATGCCCTCGCCTTGTTCTCTTCCAGGGCACTGACAGACAGAAACAAATAAAACGAATTGTTTCACGATGAGCCGGGCATTATGCCATTGGAAATTTGCTTGATCAGCATCATGGTACAGTATGTGTACTTTATGGCGGTGCGTAAAGTCAAATGGGGGCTGCCAAATTATCCCATACGTAGTTGCCCGTACCTTCCCAGGACAAGGTGAGAGAGGCTTGGATGACAATGGCAGCCTTGCGAACTCGGCACGATCTATCTACGAAGCCAATCGAGACCGTGGTGAGGTTTCGAATGGAACTGTATCTAAAATCTCTGGATCATGCCAGATTCTTCCATCCTGCTCCCCACTTTGTCAACAGAGTGAAGGCAGCAGACCCTCTGGTTGTATATGATTCGGAAAGCCAATACTCACCAGAGGGGGGGCCCGCGACAGGCAGAGGGCGGTCAGCATGCGCATCTTTACCGCCAACAACGCCGGCCGCCCTTTTCGAGACGGTCGAGCCGGCCGAAACCGACGGTACTGCCCTTAAGGACGACGGCGAGCGTCCGCCGAGACCGACGGCACTGCCCTCGGAAGACGACGGCGGCGAACGCGCGCCGCGGCCAGGCTCGCCGGCGTCCACCTGGCCGGCTGCTCGACGGGCAGCCGCTTGTCCCCTTCAGGATGTGATTGCCTGATTGAAAACTAGCGGAAAGAGCTACGAGCTTGGTGGAAACGGCACGGAGAATCTGGAAGCGCGATATACCATACTTTACAAGGTATGCCACTCCGTGGGCACTAGATACCCTTACAAAACTCTAGCCTCCAGTGCCCGTCTGTTTCCTGGGAGGACGAGCCACTCGGCGATGCATCTGAGGACGAGTACGTGGTCTGCTTATCCACTCATGTATGAGAACCTCCAGTATTGCTGGGTATGTAGCGCTCTATTTGTATCTAGCGAACACAGAGGTAGCCATTTTTATTGTCATTCCACTGAATTTACCTCGTATAACAGTCTGAATTATCAGGCTTGCTTCTTTACACCACCATCACTGGTAACCGTCCTCCTTGACAGCCCAACGCCGACCACAAACGATAGCCGGAGCACCCAAACGCAAGCAACGTAAGCCACGCCGGCCAATTCCCCCATCTTCCACGCTCGCGGGTCGGCTCGGCCCTGCTCCGCAACGATGCCATAAAAGTCCCATAGGAGGCACGAGTCTATGGCGAGCATTGCCACCTGCAACATCTTCCACACGTTCCTGTCACGCGTAACACGCGGGGTGGCGCCGCTCACGATCGTGTGGAACAGGTACCACGCGCCCACTTGGTGCAGTAGCGGGCGGTACAGGGGCGGGAAAGGCACCGCCGCCACGAGGTGCCTGGGGAGGTAGATCGCGAAGAGCATGTCGGGGGCGAAGAGGGCCTGAAGCATCTGCATTGGTGTGATTGTGGCGTGTGAGCTACATGGCCTTGTCGCGCAATAGGGGACAGGTCACACGCCAAAGGGGAAAAAAACGGCTGCACCAGCCAAAGGGCGATCACATACGGTGCCGAAGGAGATGAGTGGGTCTAGCCACGCAAGCTGGATCCAATAGATGGAAGGGATTGTATCGAGTGAGGCCATCGTGACGCCGGCGTATATGGGCTGGGTGCTCGCGGGGAGAGAGCTAAAAAAAAAAGGAGTGAAAGAAAAACAGGAAGAGACGTAGGATCAGGGCTTACGTGGGGGCATGGCAGAGATATGTACTCGGGGGTTGTACGTTGTGGCCCCCTCTATAGTGGGCAAATTTGCTCCTTCCGCTTTCAGGATGAAATTGATGAGCGGCGATACCAATACGCGCCAAGGTAGGTATATAGCGCCGAAAACAGCCGAAAACAGCTAAAGGATTATTACGTCCGAATATGACATATCGGGAGACGATACTAGCCGGGCAGAAAGTGGCACGAGATTCGACCTGAAGGTGCTACCTGTGTCACAGGGGTTTCAGTATCACATTGTGCAAGATTTCCGATTGATAATAAACCGGTATTTATGCTACTAAAAGGCTATAAAAAGTACTGATGTTTACCTACTACTACTGATTAAAGATGGATCATCGCCGCTATTTCTTTTGGCCTTCTTCGGCCTCCTCAAAGTGACTTCCCAGAAGCCACCCTTTCGTATCCTCCAGGACTGTAGTCGTAAGCTCATCGCGAGTAAGGCTCGAGCAAGGCGCCAGATTGTTCATGCTCTCTGAGCTGTGAGCCCGATGTTTAGAGGGGAGAGATTTCCAGGGTCTTACTTACCGAATCGCTGGTCAGTAGCGGTGGTGGCCGGCGCCGCTCTGGCCAGGAGCGTAGTAGCCAGGGGGAAAGCCAGATGGGAAGCCACCGTTAGGGTCAGGGTGGCCGGCGGCCCCGCACCGCTGCGGCACGGGAGTACGCAGCGGCGCGCCGGAGCCATGTCCCGAGCTGGGGCCCGGACAGCTGCTGCTCAAACTGGGACCTGGATAGTAGGTCAAAGAGTCAGATGGGCGCAGCGAGGCTGCCTGAGCGCGAGAGGCGGCAGACGCGCGGGAGGACCGCCCGGCGTGCGAGGGAGGGGGCGAGGGAGGGGCCGCGGTGCCGGGGCTCACGCCCGCGGCCCAGCCCGTGACCCGCGCCTGCCTGCGGCCGTAGTCCGAGGGCGGCGGCCCGCACATGTAGTCGTCGTCCGAGTTCTCCTCGGCGTCGTCGTACTCCTTCTCCCCGACGTCCCGGGCGGGCGCGGGCCTGCTGCTGCGCCGGCGGGTGGATGCCGATGGGGCCGAGTTGCGCAGCGTGGATGCCGATCGAGCGGATTCGCGCAGCGTGGACGCCGCCGATGGGGCGGGCTTGCGCAGCGTGGACGCCGTCGACCGCCGGGCGCCTATCAGGGTGGACTCGGACGACCAGTCGCTGCGGACTCTACAGCCCGCCTCGCTCTTGTCCGCGGTCGCCGGTCGGTCCGAGACATGGTGGCTGCTGCGACCTCCCGGCTTCTTCGCGGCCTGCTTGCGGAGACGCCTGCGCTCCAGAAACTCCTCGGGGTCGACCTTTTTGCCGGCGAACCACTGAAGTATACCGATGGATCGGGCCTTCTTGCGATGGCTGTCACCTTTCTCGACCTTGTTGCCGCCCATGATGTCTGAGGTCCTCTTGCTTGCGTGAGAAGAGATGAATGGGCTTGCGGATGTGATCGGTGCAGAGCTTGCGGAGGGAGCTGGCGGATGGTTCAGCGGGTGAGGTGTTGAGGAGTGGTTTGGTAAATGTTAATTCAGGGGTGGGAGATAAAGAAGTCCGGCTCAGATATATAGATGACAATCTGCAGGCAGCCCTTTGACACTTAAAGGGGTTTGTTAGACAAAAGCGGTTGTTTCTCGAAGATGGGTGGTCTCTTTGTTCTCAGTGGCGACTAGTTCTCAGGCATGTAGGCAGCCCAGCAAGGCATTCAGGACAACGGCGTCAACTGTTGAGCCAGCTCATTAACAAGAACAAAGAAAAAACAAGCGAAGCGACGAGAGGAGCCAAAACGCATGACTGGTTGTGGGAATAGGTTGGAACCTACAGGGCTCTAAGTATCTCTACCTCTACCTTCTTCCATCATTCTTGAGCGTCACTGCCTGAGGGCTAATCCTTTCTAACACATGCGATAGTTGCATCTAAAATTATCGTTCAAATGACGCTCAAAGAAACACCGGACATGCTTTCTGCGAGACGCAAGTGGTTAGATGTAGTAGGAACGGTTCAGCGGGCAAATAGGTAGGAGGCGGGCAGATACGAAAGTGGTCTTGGAGTTTCTCTCCCGGATCCTATCGTCAGAATTTACCATCCCAGTCCATCACCGACCATTCAAGGTATATCATAGCTTGTCGCATGGAAATTTGTGCTCGTATTTATGTTTCTAAACATGGTGATGATTTCACCGCACAGCACGAAGCCCACCAACACCACCCAGCATTGCGCATCAATAAGAGCAAGGCTCCCACCTCAACATGATGGTTTCGTGTCGTGACAGCCCAGGGGCAGCTCAGGCGAAAAAGGACTTGGGCGGCGCGGCCCCCAGGGCCAGCTCCAGGTCGGGCTCGCACTTGGCCATGGCGGTCTTGTACGCCTCCCGCTCGCCGACGTCAGCCAGGAACCTCAGGATGTTTGGGTACTCGCCCAGGTCGACGGGCGCGAAGCGGCGGGCCGTGGTGAGCGAGAAGACGACCATGACGTCGGCGGCGGTGAAGCGGTCGCCGCCGGCGAGCCACCTGTTTGCGGCCAGGCGGTCCTCGAGCTGGCGCAGGGCGCGGGCGCGGCGGTCCTTGGCCGCTAGCATGGAGCTGTGGTCCTGCTCGAGGCGGGCCATGCCCATGTAGAGCACGCGCAGCATGGCCGGCTGTAGCGTGCCGTCGGCCCAGTGCCACCAGAACAGGAAGTCGGCGTAGGCCGGGTCCGAGGGCCCGACGAAGAGCCGCCCGCCGCCGTGCCGGTGCGCAATGTACTCGAGGATGGCGCAGCTCTCGGCCAGCATGAGGTCGCCGTCCTCGATGACGGGCACCGTGCCCGACGGGTGCAGGGACACGATCTCGGGCGGGGCCAGGACCGGGGACCGCCGGTACTCCTTGAGCTCGTACGGGACGCCGAGCTCCTCGCAGAGCCAGGGGATGCGCTCCGACTGCGAGACGTGCATGTGGTGGATGACGATGGGGGCCATGGCTGCGGATAGGCGGTGGTCGTTGAATGTTTTTCTTTCTTTTTTTTTTTTCTTTTTTGGGGTTATTGTTTGGGTCCTCCTGTGACCTTGAAAATACAGTCGATTGCGAGTAATGACGACGAGAAGTGCTGAAGCCCAGAAACCTGATGAGCCGTGGTTATATAAGCCTCGGTGCATTAGCTCGGGAGAGAAGACCTCGGCCGTGCATCCCAGCCGACGCCAGTCAACGGGGCAGCGGCCCCACCGTCAGCATGCTAGCGGCCTAGAACGAATCGCAGCCGACCCAGGACGGCCCTGGAGCATAATGTTCCCACTGGCCGAGGCGACTCGCATAAACCGGCAGCCAGAGACCACCCCGACCCCGACGAGACGGCCCCTTGGTGCACAGCGTCTTGAAACCAATCGGCTACCAAAGTACCGCCGTCGGCCGAGGAAAGTTCGGGGATCGACGCGGAGAAAAAAAAGGGGCCTTTCACCCCACTCCGAATGGCATGGAATTTCTACCTTGACTGTGTGGAAAGCAATGAGATATAAGGGATGAGCGGGGTTTATTAACACGACAACACCTATATCGACCAGAACCGGGCTATCTAGACTCTACTGATTACCCGCCCGTAAAATGTCGTTGCCAATTCACAAGGCGTCAGAAGTGCCATTGCTGGCCTCCTTGCCGTTCACCCTGCCGTTCGCCCTCCCGCCCGCGGGGGCGTCCAGGGGCCGGTCGAGGCCAAGGCGGTGGGCGGTGCTGTAGGTCTTGATGCCGCCCTCAGGGTCGGCCTCGGTGATGAGCTCCTTGCGGCGGGTGTCGATGAGGAGCCTGATCAGGTCCGGCCTCATGTAGTGGCCGGCAAAGTCGGCCAGGACCTTTGTGAGGTGGGTCTCGTCGAGGTCGATGTCGACAAAGAGCAGGCCGTCAAAGTCCTTGGCCGGCTTGACGACCAGACTGCCGTCGGGCCGGTAGATGCGCGCGTGGCCGTTGTAGGGGGTCGGGTCCGTCTCGGGCTCGACGCCCTCGGGCGTGTTCTTGGCCAGGCCCTCGACGGACAGGCGCTGGAAGGGCGCGAGCGTCCAGGCGCCGGCCTCGAGCGCGTACGTGGGCGTGACCAGGTCCGAGGCCGTGTCGGCGTAGTTTGTGGCCGGGTCCGGTTCGACGCGGCGCTCTACGCCCGGGTACACGGGCCAGGCGGCCACGTGCACCTGCTCGCCGGCCGCGATGCTGAGCGCCTTGAGGAACGGGTTCATGTTCTCCCAGCAGTTGAGCTGCCCGACGCGCCCGATGTCCGTCTGCGTCACCGACTGGAACGTGTCGCCGGACCCGTCGCCGTAGACGAGCTTCTCGACGTGCGTCGGCTTGATCTTGCGCCGGTGGTTGAGCACCTCGCCGTCGGGCCCGATCAGCACCTGCGCCAGGTACAGCGTCGCGTGGTCGATCTCGGAGAAGCCCATGGACACGAAGATCTTGTTGTCGCGCGCCGCCCGCCGGATCCGCCGCATCTCGTCCGAGTCGACCCCGAGCGAGTTCTCGCGGTACTTTTTGAGCATCGGCAGGCTCTGGAGGTACGTGACCTTCCACATCCAGTAGGGGTAGCCGGGGATCCCTGGGGGCATGGCATATGTCAGTCTCGGGGCGCGTCGAAGCACGAGGTTCGCCTCGCTTTGGACAAGCGCTTACAGACTTCAGGGAACGCGACGAGTTTGCATCCTGCCTCGGCCGCTTCCACGATGAAGTTTATGGTCTTTTGGACGCCGGCTTCACGATCGAACCACTGAAAAAACTCTTGGTTAGATAATAGTGTGTGTTACTGGTGATTTGCTCCAGCTTACCCCTGGCTCGGAGGTGACCTTTGATAAACTGGTGTTAGTGGGTGCATTCGGTGCCGGCGGTCGATATGTAAGGGTGTACTTACAGCCGCGGCCTTGTACTTGGTGATGGGCATTTTGGGGATGCAAAGTAGATTACTATCTGGAATGGGATTTTCTGGATGAGATGGCTGGTGTTTTCTCAGGGTGCTCTGGATGCTGAGGAAATGGTAGGTTCGATTCCGGGTCTCACCTCATTTATATACACGAATGAGATCACAACGTCTAAGCAACATCATCTCCAGTCAATACCGCGGCCACCATGCAAACGCGAATGTGTTCTCCCAGCTAGCCATCGGCATTTGACAGACACGCCCTGATGTCGTCCTGACAGGCGCTGCTGTCAACCATCTCGCGGGACGAGCGTTCAAAGCCCGGGCCAAGGCGTCTCGGCGTGCACCATGTTACCACCTCGGCACAAGGCCGCCCGCGACCCAAGCCCTGCTGCTGTTAGGACGAGGTTTAGCAAGGCCGATTGCACAGAAAAGCACATACCCAAGAATTGCCAAATTCAGCTGGCCCAGGCTTAGGCGAGAGAGGGAGGGGGATGGTTGGCGTCCGGTTCGGATCAAATCGTTGATACCAGTCGCCGAAGTTTCAAATCCCGCGCCCGCGGCCCTGCAAGGCATCGCCCGCCGCGCAGGATGCCGTTCATCAAATCAGGCCACTCAGCTGCCGGAGTCGTCAATCGGATGGTTTCTCGTAGCACGCCACATTTACTCGCGCTCTCAGCTTGGTGAGAGGGCGTCATGGGCAGTGGATCCCGAGAAAGACCCGACGAGAGGCGAGGAGATGGTCCTACAAGGAGCAAATGCCGCGTGGGTATTATTAAAGCTACCTACCTTACCTCGGGTGCTCAAGTAGCTCTAGAAGGCGTCATTTCTGGTCATCTTGTTAGCTAATTCAGGTGCCACCGGCGGAGCGACCCGCTCTCTGGAGGACCACTCTAAAGGACCAGTGGCGACATTGCCAAGTCAAGAGAGGAACATTGGCATCACAGTCACCATGTCTCGGCGTTCGGAAGGCCTAGATTAAGCCAAGTTTTGGCTGTGTCGATATTAGACGCTACAAAATTAGAGATTACTACGAGCCAACATCTCTCAAGACAACAAATCAGCAGCCGGAATTCTGCTCGGCATAACGCCAAACATCTTGCTTGCCAGTCGTCATCTTGAGCAGGTACCTCTCCCAGAAACCCACCAGGGGCTCCTCCGGAAGGACCTTGAACTGCGGCAGCTGATTAGCCTCTCCCGGGTTCTTGATGTTCCCGTCGTTGGCGTAAGCCCAGCGGAAGAGGCTGTCCTTCTCCTCGACGTCGTACAGCTGGGCCGGCGTGTACTCGTCAAGGCCCAGCTCGCTGGGTCTGAAGGACTCGAGCTCCTGCCGCTCGGTCTGGTCCAGGGCGTCGCCCCGCTCGAGCCGCCAGAGGGGCTGGGCGATCCTGTTGCCCTGTATCTTCTCGCCGTCGGCGCCGACGAGCGCTTCGCACTTCCAGACCTCGGCGTCGTCCATGGCCAGACCCTGACACGCGAGCCGGACCCGGACGGAGCTGTGGATGCGCTCCGAAGTGTTGACGAGCGGCTCGTTGAGCGGCTTGTTGCTGTCCGGGTCGGTGCGGGTGAAGAGGCCCGGGTGCCGGTTGCTGTGGCCGAAGGCGCTCTGGACGCGGCTCGGGTACCGCGTCTGGCCGAGGGCCCACGGCCGCGCGACCGCGAGGGCGGCCTGTCTCTTCACCTCGGGGTCGTCGGGCTTGACGTGCTTGCGCGTCTTGCACTCGTCGTTGCAGTCGCCCGTGTCCCTCTTGGGGAGGGGCTTCTGGCTGGCGAAGACGGGGTCTTTTGCCCAAGGCTTGGGAGCGCCTGCCCACCATGACGCAACACTAGTCGGCAGTTTCACGGTGTCGGCCCAGTTGGGAACAAAGGGAAAGGGGTGGGCTGCCGAGTAGTACATACTGCCCTCCAAGACCTGCGTCATGCGGGTAAGGTTGAACTCGACGCCGATAGTGGACAGCTGGTCGCACATCCCTGCATCAGGAGAGTTGACGAGTTAGTCGAGTCGCCATCAGTGTTGCCAAGGGGGTTCAGACGTACAAGTGAGGGTGATGTCGGCTATCTGTTGATCCCACCAGCCGCCGCCAACACCGCCATGGTTTCCAGGGAACCACTACAAACCACATGTCAGTAAAAATTCAAGAAGATAAATGTGGAAGGCAATTTGCAAACATGACTTACCACCTGCTTCAGCTTGGTCTTGTTGTTATCCGAGCGGCGCTCCCAAAGGGCTGGCTTGAACGCATCTCTGGGCTCGTCGAGGGCTAGGGCCTGGAAGGCGTACTCGACCCTGGGGGAGATGGCGGTGCCGCTAAACTTCCACTGCTTCGCGGACCCCCGCAGGCCAAGCGCCGACACGGGCGGGATGCCGAGCGCGCCTACCGTGTCCCACACGGCTAGCGCCTTGATGGTGATGGCGCGGCCCGACGAGTCGGCGAAGGTGTCGCGCGTCATCTCGCGTTCCTTCAAAAAGGTCCTGTAACCATCCTTCCTCTCCGCAACCCAGTCACCCTTGGCCTTGTACTTCTTGCTGTCGTAGGCAGGGCCCGCCCACATGTACTCGCTCGGGCTCCTGGACGCGTTGCCGAGATTCTGGTAGTCCTCGAATATTTTGTAGAAGTAGTCCAGCCCGGCCGGGGTGAGGAGGCCGATAGTGGCGATCATGTCGGCGATGGACCTTGCCGTGAAAGCGCCTCGCGAAAATCCGATGAGGATGATGTCGTCGCCATCGACGTAGTTTGAGCAGATAAAGTTGTAGCATTCCCGAACGTTTTCGGCCAGGCCCATCCCGAAACCGCCGCCGGTCAACTGGTCAATCTTGAGCACGCCGGTGCCGACGCCAGGATCATAGAGTATGAGCTGGTGGGTGTTGTCATGACCTGTCCTTTTAATGACCCGCGAGATGCGGGAGACGTTTGACTGTGGCAGGCCTCTGTCACAAGTGCTCGTCAGCGCTTGGCCTCTCCTCTCGGAACGAGCTGGGTGCAAGGGAACAAGTCATACCCTTTTGATCCCAGGGAATCCATCCAGGATCCATCGCAGCACACGATGATCCGCTTGCTCATTGCGCACGTCGTGTGGGCCTCCGCCATCGTGGCAGCTTCGAGTTTGGCGTTCCAAGGCAGAATTCGACTAATATCTCTGACAAGCAGGTTCAAAGGAACTGTAACACACGACGAGCAAGCAAACAAACAGGAGCGAGGAGAACTGTGTACTGGGGGTGGTTGCGGTCAGGGGAAGAAGGCGGACATCACAACTACCGGAGAATGCACCTTCTTTTGTATGGCGGCGTGCGAGGGCATCTGGCGTCTGCCTGGTTCGCCATTTTCTGGAAGCACACGAGGAGGACCCTGAGGCCAAGCCCGACCCAGCAGGGGTAGCAAGATCACCTTGCGCTAGGCTCATCCCTAGCTGCGTTGCGGCTTGTGTAGCGCCTGCGAAGCAGTTTCTTTTATTGGCGCATCGGCTGTTGGGCGGTCGTCCAGCTGAGCCTGAAAGGCCGCAGTTGGACAGCCACCTCCGCCGCACCGTGACCGATCAGCGCTGAAAGGCAGATGCCCCACCGACGGGCCTCGCTGACGCTGATGGCCACTTCGCAGACACCCTTCTGCGCAGCCACGCAGCCCATTGATCAATTAGGGACAGCGCCTGCTCGCACAGCCAGCCGGAGCAGCCCTTGAGGGTTCCCATTGAGCACATGCGCCCCCGGTCGAAAGGCTACGGCAAGCCATCGGGGCATCGCAGCGGACGGCGAATGAGGACAAGAGCACAAAGCAGTCGGGCGAATGTGCAGGCAGGCGGCCGCCAGGTCTGGGATGGAGGGTGAGAGTGTGACGGTGACGGTGACGGCGGCCCCAAAACCGCATCAGCACCAGCAAGACAAGCAGCAGCCACAATCACAATTTATTGAATTCTGCCAGACAAGACCTGTGCTCGCATTTTTGGCCATCCCGATTCGCTCAGCTACACCTGTACGTACCTCTGCACCCCACACTACCCACTAAACCACTTGGGCGGCGATCCCGATCTTACATCCAGTCAGCCTGGAGCTCACCCTCGGCGCACAGTCTGGGCTGCACGTCTCGGTAAGGCTGCGCGCCACAGGGCAGCACAACCGAATCGATCGTCACGTAGTAGGACGTGCCGGCCTGACCGCATCCTGATGGCGCAACACCCTCCACCACGCCCTCCATGTACGACCCTGGGCTCAGATTTCCCCGTGGTAGCACCTTGACACGCTGGCCCGCGGCGAAGCGTGTACTAGCCGGCGCCACAAACGTTGTGATCGGGACCGTGAATCCCAAGCCGACTCGCTGGGTGAGCTCGCGTAGATAGCGGCCGTCCATGGTGGTGTCTATGTCTACTATCGAGGGCGGGTGGTCGCGGAAGTCTGCAGGATGCAGCAGATATGAAGCAGATAGACCACTACAATTTAAGGGAACCTGCCGAAAACAACTGACGAACGCGGGTCGAATTCCCCTGCCGAAATGCTTCAATTTTATACGCATATACGAGCAAGTGACGCAAAACGCTCAGCAGTGTTGTGGGTTGCCGTGTTCAATACCATGTTTTTCTAGCAAGTGAGTGTTGCATTTCGGACAGTTGCAGGCTGGGTCAGCAGGAGTGCTGAGAACCAGTGACAAGGGATGTGTTGCACGAAAGAGATGAGGTGTTGAGTATTCATTCACGCTGTGCCAGACCGTCGCAAAGTCTGACTGATGAACACTACGCCATCACGCAGACTCTCGGACATGCTCGACTTTATGACGCTATTGGGGTGTACAGACATGGTGACCCACACCGCAGCTCCATGCCACCCATGCATCGTCCAGTCCGATCGAGTTTTGATGCCCAGAGCTCTACAATAACCAGCATCCAACCTTCGTTTCGACATTGACAAGGGAATATGCAATTAAGGGCCAATTATAACTGATTTGCAATTAAACAGACCCGTATTGATGCTGGTCAGTTGGGTTTGTGGCGGGCTGTAAGCTCTGTCTGCGCGAATGAGAAGATCAGGGTGAAAGCGCCGACTTTGGGCGGTCTCGTCCCCACCTCAGGGCCAAGGCGCCCCCACCACGCGCAAAAAACCACACCTTCCAGTCATCTTCACAGCAGAAGGCGAAACGAAAATGGTAGAGATGGTAGGATCGACGCCATACTCTCAATTGCGCATGTCGGAATCAAGCGAGCGAAAGGCCCGCGGAAATGTATATGTTTGTTCGGAAGAATCAGGAGCTCCAGCAGGGAACAGAATATCGATTCGGCCAATTGAGGCCGCCAATTGATCTTGGCTCGACCACTGGCAGGAAGCAGACGTTGCATTTAAAATGTGAAGCTGTCACCTTGGCGCGGCCCAAGCCCCGGCCAAGCCCGAGCCAACCCCTCATGACTTCCCTCCCACACCTCCAAGGCGCCTTAGCGGTGCTTCTCTCACTTGCCCTTGCCGCCGCCTCCCCGTGCTCGGCACATCTCCGGCACTGAGGCGGGATCCTCGCCTCCCCGTGGCTTGGCATGCGTTCGTGACCTTGCAAATCTCCTTACCACAAAGCATATCATGGGTGTTTGTTTTCCCTCCCCTCCCGCCGGGTCTGGTTCTTGCACCGCACAACGTCCTGGGCAAGGCCGTCTCCACCCCCGCAAACCGCAGCGTTATCCCCGTCTCCCCGCCATGTGATCTTGTGCTGGGTGCTTTGCGCTGACCTTGGCGCGGGGTCAGGCCAATGTCTATCAGGCTTCGCGCTACCCCAGGTGGGGGAAGAGGAGTGGGTGATGCTTGGCGATAGTTGCTCCTCACGTCTGATAGCATGGGTTGCGAGCTGGTGGGTGACATATATACCCTGGCTTGGAGGCGCTGTGGCGGTGATATGGAGGGTATTCCTCTGAGACCACCTCCCTTCCTCCTCGCTCGTCCCCAGCCCGGCGCAGGTCTTCGGTTCTTCTGCAGACTGCCAGTTGCCGTTTGAACGGTCTTTTTCCCCGGACACAGATTGCTTTCGTTTCACAGCTTTCGGCATGGGCTTTCTCCACGCCAAGGGGACTACCGATCCTCCGGAAGTCCGTAACTGGACTATCCATTGGGTTGCTCTGGTCGCCTCTTGTGCTGCCCTGGCCAGTAAGTCTTTTTCTTTTGGATCCCTCCCGGGTTCCCGGTCCGGCTATACCGTCACTAACACTCGGCCTCCAACCGCAGTGGGATACGACACGGCCGTCATCGGCGGCACCATGGCCCTGGACTCGTTCAAACGGGACTTTGGACTCGAGTCGGCCCTTCCGCACGTCCGCGATGCCACGCAGGCCGACATAATATCCACCTTCCACGTCGGCTGCTTCTTCGGCGCCCTGCTAACCTTCCCCATCGCCGAGGCCATCGGGCGCCGCAAGGCCATCCTGATGGCGGCCATCGTCTTCATGGTTGGCGGGTCCATGATGGCGGCCGCGCAGGGCAGCACGGCCGTCATCATCGCGGGGCGGGCCATCGGCGGGCTCGGCATCGGCTCGGCGTCGCTCGTGGTGCCCGTCTACATCGCCGAGACGTCGCCGCCCAGCGTGCGCGGGCGGCTCGTCGGCATCTTCGAGGTGGCCAGCCAGAGCGGCTCCATGCTGGGCTTCTGGATCAACTACGCGACCGACCGTACCATCGACGTGCGCAACAAGGCCCAGTGGGTCGTGCCGCTGGCCCTGCAGCTGCTGCCCGTCGTGGTCCTGGCCGCCGGCATCTTCTTCTGCCCCGAGTCCCCCCGCTGGCTGGCCCGGGGCGACCGCTTCGACGAGGCCGAGCAGGTGCTCGTGTACCTGCGCCACCTGCCGGCCGACCACGAGTACATCCGCAACGAGATGGCCGAGATCCGCGCCCAGGTCGAGGAGCGCAGCACGACGCACCTGAGCCGCAAGGACCAGTTCCGCAAGCTCGTGGCCCCGGGGACCCGCAACCGCGTCGCCATCGGCGCCGCCCTCATGTTCCTGCAGTCCTTCACTGGCGTCAACATCATGACCTACTACAGCCCGCGCATCTTTGAGACGCTCGGCATCACGGGGACCACCACCAAGCTCTTCAGCACCGGCATCTACGGCGTCGCCAAGATGCTGGGCATGGTCGCCTTCACCGTCTTCGTTGTCGAGGGCGTCGGCCGCCGCAAGGGGCTAATCTGGGGCTCGGCCCTCGGCTGCATCCCGCTCTTCTACGTCGGCGGCTACGTCATGAAGGCCGACCCGCTCGCCCGCGCCGGCTCGGGCGACATCCAGCAGGACGGCTGGGGCTACCTGGCCATGGTGGCCATCTACGTCAACGCCTTCATCATCTGCGCCACCTGGCAGGGCATCACGTGGACCTACGCCGCCGAGATCTTCCCGCTCGACATCCGCATGCTCTGCGTCGCCCTGACCACGGCCACCACGTGGCTGGGCTCCTTCGTCGTCGGCCGCGCCACCCCCTATATGATCACGGATTTGGGCTACGGCACCTACTTTATGTTTGGCAGCTTTGTCGTCGTCATGGGCATCTGGGCCTTCTTCTTTGTGCCCGAGACAAGAGGTATGTTGAGAGTCCCTAGGGGTTTTGTGTTTGTCGAGTTCGGTCCTTGCTGACAATTTTCCCTTCTCTTCCACTCTCGCGCAGGTATCATGCTGGAAGGCATGGACGCCCTCTTCTCGAAGCCGATGCACGTCACCGTTTGGAACCAGATCCGCGGCCGTCCCGTGGTCGAGGAGGCCGAGGCCAACGACGCGAGGTCCGTGGCCGACTCGATTGAGAAGAAGAAGCCCGATGTCGCCCATGTTGCATAGCAGGACTCGGGTACTGTTGCTAGGGTGAGCGGGTGGTGAGGACATATATGGCGTGGCCTTTATGCACACAAGAACCGCGTTATACTGCTGGCTACGATTGGATTGGGAGCAGGGTGCATATAGCGAAAGCATATATGGGGGATCATATGACGACAATGTATTTCATCAAAGACAAGACCTAAATGCATACAAAAAGACTGTCGTTATCCATTCGACCAAACAAACACCCCCAACAGGCCCCTTATAGCCCACTGTTGTTGTTGAGCAGCCGGTTCGGCGAGTCCCTGACGTCCCCGACCACGTCCTTGAGGGACAGCGCGACGAGGCGGGCGCGCACCTGCTCGGGCGTGTCGAGGCCGCCCTCGATGGAGCGCAGGTACGAGACGGCGCCGGCCACGATCGGGGTCGCCATGCTGGTGCCGCTCTTGGCCACGATGGCCGAGTCGGACGCGATGCCCGCGGCGCGCACGTCGTCGCCCGGCGCGAAGATGTCCAGCTCGGGGCCGTAGTTGCTGCCAAAGATGCGCGGCCGGGGCGAGGCGCGGCTGCGGGCCGCGTTGGTCATGCCGACAGTGATGCACTGCGGGATCCTACCCGGTGACCTTGTAGAGGCTGGGGACTGTTTGGTTGGAAGGGGGGGTTCGGCCATTCAGTCCTGGGTGCTTTTAAGAAAGGGCAGGAGTCAAAGTAGGGAGGTAGGTAGGGTAATCAACTCACATCCTCGTTCCCGGCTGCGCAAAGTGACGCGATGCCCTGGTTGTACGCTGCAATAACAGCAGACTCGGTCGCGGTGAGTTCGCTGCCGATAGCTTGGGATCCTGTGGTTACAAGACGACGTAGGCGGTTAGTGACCACTGATGTATAGCGCCATATCGCACGCGAGCGGAAAAAGCATCACTCACCGAGAGACAAGTTGATCACTGCCTTCTTCTGGATGTTGCGGGACAGGATGTCGTTGACGGCCCAGTTGATGCCGGTGATGACCGAAGACATAGTTCCCTATAACCAATCAGTTGTTAGCATCAGAGCCATGAACCAGGACCTTCTTGCGAACAGGAGGCAGGGAAAGGCAGCCTTACCGCGCCATTGTCACCCATGACCTTGACGTCGACAATTTCAACCTTCTTGGCCACGCCGTACGTGGCGCCGGCGGCGAGGCCGGCGCAGTGGGTGCCGTGGCCCTCCCGGTCGCGGTTCTCGGGCGCCGGCGCGGCCGTGGAGCCGGTGAGGCCGTTGATGCCGAAGCGCACGCGGCCGCCGAACTCGGCGTGGCTGGACCGGACGCCCGTGTCGAGCACGTACACGTACGAGCCCGCGCCCGCCGCGCCGTCGTAGACGTAGTCCTTGGCGCCCCGGTCGCGGTGCGAGATGTCCCCGAGCTGCCACGGCGCCTCGCTCTGCGTCTGGACGGCCCGCCGCGCCACGGCGGCCGCCGCGCTGGGGGGCTTGGTCTGCTCCACCGTAACGATGGCGTCCTGCTCGACGCTGGCGACGCCCGGCAGGCGCGCGATCGCCTCGGCGGTGGCGTCGTCAAAGTCGCCCACGTAGGCGCTGAAGTCGGACCCGATGTGGAAGACGCGGTCGATGCCACCGCTGCTGGTGCTGCCGCCGTCGCGCCTGGTCAGCACCATGCGCCGCACGTGCGCGTGGTGGGCCGCGACTTCGGCGGCCGCCGTGTCGGGCTTGAGCAGCACGATGAAGCGGTTGGGCACGAGCTGCGATGGGTCCGAGGCGCGGCGCACCAGCGTGGACGGCTGCTCCTGCTGCCGCTGGCCTGCCGCCGTGGGCGCCGCGAACAGCGGGGCGGCGGCGCCCAGGAGGGACAGGAGGAGGCTGGACTTCATTGTGTAGGAGCGAGCGTGACGAGACGAGAAACGGTCTCTGCAGAAGTGCCGGCGACGGGTGCTGTTGTCGGTGGGCTACCAACCGAGGGTATGTGTACGTCCGCTCTGTTCTTCGTTTCCACATTATATAGGGCAGGCGATCGCGGCTATTGCGGGATGGGCCGAGCCCCTATTATGCCATCACCTTCCCGATCCGGCAGGCATGGATCTTGTCCACTTTCCTAATGCCGTATGGGGCAGGTGGGACTCGCGATAGAAGCATGGAGATTTGGGCGGGGGGCCAAGCCCGTATTTTATAAGCGCCTGCCACCTGCCTCGCCGTCGCCGGTGAATGCAACCTCATACCAAGTTCATGCCATCAGATCACGCAATGCCTGGCGCCGGTGGCTGCTTAAAATGGCGCGCCGAATCCCCTCGTCAGGAGAGGGGAGGCAGGCCGAGTCCAAGCGACAGAGACTGCCCGCCCCCGGCCTTCCGCAACGTCCCCCGTGCCCCAAGTCCAGGATACCAGATCCCGCCGCCGCCGCCGCCGCCGCCAATATGAAGTTTTTCCCGGCCCTCCTGGCCCTGGCGGCCTGCCTTGATACGGTGCACGCCGTCCCCAGCAAGCGCCAGTCGACCATTGAGCCGGCAGCGCTGCAGGCCTTGATCACCGAGGCCGGGTAAATTCCCTTCTTGACTGGCAGCTCAAATTCCAAAAGATAAGAACACCCCAGCTAACACCACCAACCCATCCCCCCATCCGCAGACTCAAGGCCAGCATCGACAGCTTCCAGCAGGTCGCCACAGCCAACGGCGGCAACCGCGCCTTCGGCCGCCCCGGCTACGACGCCTCGGTCAAGTACGTGACGGACCGCCTGTCCAAGCTCGGCGCCGGCGTGACGGTGCGGACGCAGGACTTCACCGCCACCTACTCGAGCGACTGGGTCGGCGAGATCGCGCTCAACGGCGCCGCCGCCGCCGCCTTTGGCGTCTGGTACAGCCCCTCGACGCCCGAGGGCGGCCTGACGGCCCAGCTGGTCGACGGGCCCGCGGGCGCCGCCGCCTGCGACGCCGCCGGGTACGCCGGCCGCGACGTGCGCGGCAAGGTCGTCCTGGTCGAGCGCGGGCCCTGCCCCAGCTACGGCGACTCCTACCTCGAGGGCCGCATGCTGCCGGCCGCCGCCGCGGGCGCTGCCGGCGTCGTCATCTTCAGCAACCTCCGCAGCACCAGCTCGGCCGGCGGCTTCAGCCGCGCCCCCCGCAGGGGAGACATCCCCACCGGGTTCATGAGCCAGGCCGACGGCTTGGCCCTGCGCGCCCGCCTGCAGCGCGGCGAGGGCGTCACCATCAAGATGAAGACGGGCAATGTTCTCGACCGCAGGGTCACGCAGAACGTCATCGCCGAGACGGTCGGCGGGGACTCGAGCAAGACCATTATCGTAAGTGTGTTTCCTCTTTTCCTCATCCTTTTCCCCCTCGAGCCTTTCTCTTCTCGTCCTTCTCTCTCCTTCCACCCCCAATTCAGCTAACACCCCAGCAACCCCCCAGTTCGGCGCCCACCTCGACAGCGTGGCCGAAGGGCCCGGCATAAACGACAACGCCTCCGGGTCCAGCCTCGTGCTCGAGCTGGTCACGGCCCTCTCCAAGCTCGCCACCAGCCCGCGCTACAAGATCCGGTTCGCGTGGTGGGGCGCCGAGGAGCGCGGCGCGTGGGGCAGCGAGCACTACACGAAGCAGCTATCGGCGTCCGAGGCCGCCGACGTGCTCGCCTACGTCAACTTCGACATGGTCGGCCGCGGCCTTTCGGGCGTCTTCGACGGCGACGGCTCCGCCTTCTCCAAGCCCGGTCCGGCCGGCTCGGGCGCCATCCAGAAGCTGCTCACCCAGGGCTTCGAGGGCCAGGGCCTGGCCGTCACGCCCGTCGAGCTGACCGAGCGGACCGACTACAGGGACTTCTGGAGGATCCTCAACAAGCCCGTTGGCGGCACACACTCGGGCGTCAGCCAGGATCCGTGCTACCATAGAGCCTGCGACACTGCGGCCAACGTCAACATCACAACCTTGACCGCCCACACAAAGGCGGCTGCGTACGCTCTTGCCGTCATGGCCATGAAGGGGCTAGATGTTTAGATTCTATCTGCTGGGAGAGAGTCGCTGTAATGAAGAATGCTTGTAGTTACGCCTGGTCATCAGTCGATATAACATGATTCGGTTGTCGTCTTTATCCAACGGAGTCTCTTTTTGATCAGGAGTTCCAGGTCCGGCCGGTCCTGCGCCCCCAGCGCCCAGCCGACGGCCCCCTTCTCTGCATCCTTGTCGAACATCGGTACCAGCTGGATGATTCCACGTCCGAGGGGAGCGGTTCCAGACGACATCATCTCTGCGTGTTCGACTTCTGCAGCGGTGAATACCTTGAGCACCTCGAGATCTTCCACCGTCTTGCCGTCGCCCCTTTGCCTCGCCGCCTCAATTTCTTCCTCCTGAAAGCCCAGGTGCAAACGCAGGATCTTTATCTTGAACCAAGCGTTCTCGTTCGCCAGGTCGGTCACGCGCCGAACCACGCCGTTCATCTCGCCCTTTTGGCGTGCGATGTTTTCCCGAAGCAACCTGTCCGTCCTGAGGGCCACCTCCCCCGAGTACGTCAGCCTCTTCAGCCGTTTCTCAGACGCCCTGAGCCCCATCTTGTCTAGGTGGGCCTTGATATCTGATCGGGTGGCCAGTAAATTCTGACTGCGAACAGCGGTCTGGGCTTCCACAATCTCCTCGTCGGTGGCAATCCGGTATTCTTCGTCAAGCGCTCCCCTGTCGTCTTCGAGGGTTGTCGAGCTAGGTGTAGGGTTGGCCAGGTCATCTTCCGTTTCCTGTTCTTCTTCCGATTCTCTTTCTCCATCCCTTTTCCCATCGTTTTCTCCATCGTTTTCTCGGCGTTGTCGCTCTTCATGTATCCTCCGTTTCGCCTCAGTGAGAACCCTTTCCACCGCCAGTCGTCTGATTCTTTTTTTCTCTGCGACCCTCCGCTGCGCTGCCTCCTCTCTCTTCTTCTTGTCCCTGGCCCTCTTGCGTTCCTCCATCTCGCGTTGACGCTCCACGTTAAACCAGAAATTGTCCCAGCTTTCCTGCAATCTCGCGTCTTCTTCATCCAAGAGTTTCTTGTACCAGAGAAATGTCTGCCGGTTGTCTTCATTCTCTTCCCGCTCAAGAGCCAAGGAAAACTGCGCTGCCTGTATCTGCTGAATAACTTCTACTTTTTGCAAGAAACAGCGGCGCTTGAAATCCAGTTCCCTCAACGCTCTCAGGGTCATGTCAGATCTCAGTGTCATGTAGGTACTGGATAGTCGGCGGAATGATGAAAGCTGCGGATTTGAACGCCAAGCTGGAACGAAGTGAACTATAGCGCCTGGGGCGCTTCTGTTTCTGACTTGGTGAAGCCGCAGCCTTCGCGCCCAATCACTTATCCCATGTATAATTTCCTGGACAGTGGGCTTAGATTTGGGCCTCGGAACGGATGCTTCCAAAGCCACAGGTGCATCGGTCGGGGAAAGCGGGCGAGGGGCATCGGGTTCCTCAGGGGGTGCTAGTGCTTGGGAGAAGTCATCTGGAGTTGCTTCGCCTGGTTTTCGAGAGGCTGGGTGGGAACTGGGGGTATTGCTCGGAATCCCTCCGGCCTTTGCGACACTTGCAAAGGAGCGTCGCTGGCTTGGCAGCGCCGGTGGTTGCGCTTCAGGGGAAGCGTGGCCCTGTAGCTGAGATGGCACATCCGCTTGTTTTGACTTTGGTCGGTCATGGGACTTTTTGATGCCTGTTGGCGAGGGTGCTATAGGAGAAGGTGGATTTGGCAGCGGCCTTTCAGTCAGCTCAGGCCTAGAGTGACTTGGAGTCTCTGCTTGAGCCACGGGGGTTGCTGAGTCGGAACGGCTCCCGGTACAACCTGGAATGGGTAAAGCTGACGTCTCGGAGCGCGCTCGATCGAAATTCAATAGCGCAGCCCGCAAATTCGACACCAGAACCTCGATGTCTGAGCTAGCTGTTTGCTCCGGGTTCTGCTTCACCAGCATCGCAACGCTGGTCGTACACGCTTGAGCTGATGGTTCCAGCCTCAGAAGCTCGTGCCCTGATGGAATCTGCTCTTGAAGCAACGATGGCGTTGGATGGGTCACGGAGTGCCCGCCTGTTGATGAAACCGGATCGCAACCAGCTTGCGGTGACTGGTAAGCTGGCGGTTCTAGTGTTCGGGACAGGTGTTGTCGCCAGTTGCGGGATAGTTCCGGTGATGGCTGATGGATCTGCGGCGGAACTTGGCGGAACGGGGGCGGCACATCGTGGTGAATCGGCTGGTGGGCCTGGTTGAGTTCATGATTGGATACATGGCCGCTGGCTGGTTCTGACGCCTGGTAGTAGGGCGGCGGCGATGCATAGCGCCGGAATAGTTCTGGTGTTTGCTGATAGGCCTGCTGCGGGAGCTGCTGGCCACAAGGCTGTGGCTGTGATAACTGGAGGGGGTGTGGCGCACCCTGGCGAATCTCCTGCCATGGTCCCTCTCTGAATAGCTCCGATTGATGGACCCCAGGCGGCAGTGGCCACTATGCCGTTTGTAAGGGACGCTGGGTCGCCTGCGGCATATGGAAGCTAGCGTCCTGGTAGAATCTAGAGTGCTGGTAGAATCCGGACTCCTGTCGAGGGCTTCGCGAATGCTCGTCCTCGGTAGCCTGATGTGAGTGATGGTCGAGATACGGGAGACGGTGATGGTCTTGCGCATGTTGATGGCCCTGCACATGGCGATGACGTCTGGGCTCTGGTATTCTACTGGCCGCGGTGGCAGTGGAGGGCCGCCTGGGGGCGACGTTCCTCTCCTGACTCGATTTCATGCCGAACGCTGATTCTGAGGTGGCCCGCTGTTCGGATATTTCGCGCATCGACTGGTCCTCAAGGACCGTCGCAGGTGTATGCTGGACCATGGATCCGACTCCGATCGGACAGAGTGGCTGTACCTCGACACCAGTCAACCACCGGTCTATCGAAGCCCCGACTCCTGACCCCTGGTGGGACGATTCTTGTGATGTCAAGAGCTCAGGTTCGACCGCGGAAGACAGCAGGCTTCCCAACCGCTGCGGAGCCTCCTCGGGCGCTTCTGGACATCGGAGAGGCTTCGAATCTCACGAGAAGTTAGTCTCAATAGCCTTCAGCGGGAATATGGTGTAAAATCTCAACTAGGGATCCGAGAAGAACGTACCGCTTTTTCGAACCAGCCCCCAGCAGAGTTGGGATGGAGAGTGTCGATTGGGTCTGAACCGGCCCTGGGACGATTGCTGAAGTGCCGATGAGGTTCGGACTTGTTGATCAGGTCATCGAGCGTAGTGGCCATGGTGAGGGTACTGCGGGTGCGCGGTGGTTCTGAGCGGCGGCGGCACGCCGCGTCGAGGCGATTTCTAGGACGAGGGCCGTACAAGAAAGCGATCAAAGACTGTAGTGTAGGTATTTAGGTAGATAGTATCTTGATGTTATGCAATATTGACGCTATATCTGTGAGTAGGGAGATCCGTGTGGACGGTGAGGCATTCATGAACAGCCCAGCTCCATTGTCGTTGTCGAGCTCAGTCCATAGCAAGGCTCTTTCCTTCCTCGGGGCCCGTGACGCGTTGGTCCTCGTTGCGAGTTCATGTTGGGTGATTGATGGATGGCAGTCGCGAACCTGAATGGTCCAACTCCGCTTCGATAAGCTAGGTACCTACTTGGCTTGACCCCACTCGGGACTGGCGGAGGGGCCAGAACAGGAAACTCCTGCAAGCACAATCAATCGCAGGACGCGGCGTCAGCGTAGGTAGTACCTGCGCGTTTGCTAAAGGAATGAAATGAATTGTCGACGGTCACGGCCAGCGTGCATTGATAACTCAGCTCTGTATTTCTTTTTCCATTGGATACCGAGATATTGAGGGTGCGTGTGACGGGTATTTTGAATGAATCGAGGCGCCCGATTGCGGAGCAGTTCGCTCCGCCGAAGCAGGTCCTGGGCTGCTGGGATTAGAATTGTTCGTGCCGTAGATTTTTCTTCCCACTCTGGGATTGTGCTAAAGCCGCACTACTGTTTGTATTTTTGGTTTTATTTCTTGGTTTTATCCTTGGTCTTATCCCTGTCTTCATTCCTGTTTTTATTCATTTTTATTCTTGTTTTTATTCTCGTCTTCATCTTTATTGCTATTCTCCCTACTATTCCCGTTGCTGTTCCTGTTGTTCTCATTCCTCTCCCGAAAAGCGGTTGCCCCACGCACGGGCAGCTCTGATCCCTGGAGAAACATCAATGCTGCTGACCGCCTGTGCTCTTCCAGGGTCCTCGGGTCATGTTCGGGACAAGATTTGATTAACGATGGCGGGATGGTGGGGAAGCGCCAACTCCACAATTGATGCCAACCAAAGTCAGATTGACACGAACCTCGCGGGCTGTGACATTGATCTCTGGGCTCCGGGCAACGAGGCGCCAGAACAGACGAAAGTCAGTTGACGTCCTGTGCTGTGTCGAGCCCAGAGCGACTCACCTCGGGGTGCCGTATCCGTGCGGCTTCTGGCATATGCATGTTGGGTCGCCTGGATTCCTTGCCCAAGGAAGCTCCTGCAGGCGACCGTGTTCGACAGAGGTCAACTGTGCTGTCCTCGGCCCGCCTCAACCTGCCTGGCCTCTCCAATTCTAGTGGTTGGTGCCTGTAGCCGCGGTCAGCGGGCCGACAGTCCCGCAGGAACCCCCCTCCACACCTACGTCCAAGTGTAACTGCAGCATTAGCAGAACCACGGCCCCAATAGTACGGCCCCGCAAACGGTGGGAAAGGGACAAGACTGATCCTGGGTTGCGCCTGGCGCGGCTGCCCGCGTCGACCTTCTTATTTTCATCGTCCCCTCCTCCTCGGACGCCCATTCTCCCCCTTTCTTTCTCGTCTTCAGTTTTCCTTGGCTCTTGTTCTGCCAGAGAGAGCCCCAAGCCGTCATGCCTCGTCCCAAGTCCATCATGCCGCGGAGAAAAGAGAAAGACCCGAACGCGTTCCCCACACGGCAGCTCTTCATTCTTGGTATGGTTCCACACGCACGCACCACTTGGTCGAGATGGCGAATGCAACAGCATCGCAACGCGAGATAAAAAAAAAACAGCTCGTTAACAGCCAATGCGCTTCCGTCCCGCTCGTCTGCACAGCAATATGTCGATTCTCCGAGCCCATCGCCTTCACGTCTATCATGACGTACACCTTCGACATGGTGCAGGACCTCGGCATCGATAGGAAGGAAGCTTCCTTTTATGCCGGCCTCCTGGTCTCGGCCTATGCCGTCGCCGAGGC
Source organism: Gaeumannomyces tritici R3-111a-1 (assembly GCF_000145635.1). Taxonomy (NCBI): domain Eukaryota; kingdom Fungi; phylum Ascomycota; class Sordariomycetes; order Magnaporthales; family Magnaporthaceae; genus Gaeumannomyces; species Gaeumannomyces tritici. The sequence continues at coordinate 3,055,125 of NW_008804546.1, read as the reverse complement.
CATCACATCGATGGCTTGGGGCACCCTCTCGGACCGGGTCGGTCGCAAGCCCATCGTTCTATCTGGCCTAGTCGGTGTTGCCCTGTCGAGCCTCATCTTTGGTCTGTCCAAGTCGTACTGGGTTGCTTTTGCCGCACGCCTTCTCGGCGGTGCCCTCAACGGCAACGTGTCGGTCATGCAGACCATGGTTGCCGAGATGGTTAAACGCCCCGAGCACGAGCCCATCGCCTATGCCGTCCAGCCCTTCGTCTGGTCGCTGGGTACCATTATCGGGTCCGCCATGGGCGGTTTCCTCGCCCACCCCGTCAAGTCGTACCCCGGGCGCTTTGACGAGGACGGACTGTGGGGTCGCTACCCTTACCTGCTCCCCAACCTTGTCGCCTTTGTCTGCGTGGTATCGGCCGTCATTCTCGGCGTATTCTTCCTTGACGAGACCCGGGAGTGGGACGAAGATGTCGCAGTTCCCGACCGAGACCCGGCTGTGGACGATACCGACGTTGACGCCGACGAGACCACTCCTCTCAGGCACGGTGGCCAGACCCGCACGTCGCTCGAGTCCACGCCCATGTTTGTCGAGTCCAGCCTGCCGCTGCCCATCGACGAGCACAATGTCGACCTGAGACGCTCCTCATTCGGCACCATGCATTCGATCAAGCCCGTCTCGGATGGTGAAATCGGACCTGGAGATGTGGTGACTGACCTCTCTAAGAAGAAGGAGAACCCGTTCAACTTCACCGTTCTTATGCTCTGTTTCCTACTCCTGATCTTCTCTTACCACCAGATGGGTTCGCAGTCGCTGCTGCCCACGCATCTACTCGACGAGCCCCTTTTACCGCGAGGCCAGCTCGACCTCAAGGGCGGCCTGGGCTACACGGCGCCCGACGTCGGGGTCTACCTAGCCGTCAACGGCTTTTTGGGTCTGTTCATTCAGGCAGTCATCTTTCCCATCTTCGTCGAGCGCGTCGGCGTTTGGCACTCACTCGTGTGGATGGTCCTGCTGTACCCTCTCGGCTACCTGATCCCTCCCTTCCTCTCGCTCCTCTTCGAGCCTGCATTTTCGTCCGCGATATATCTCTCCCTGACGCTGCAGTCCTTTTGCGGCATCATCATCTTCCCCGTCACCCTCATCCTGCTCAAGGAGGCTGCTCCTTCCATGGCGGATCTCGGCAAGATCAACGGCCTGGCCATGTCGGGTGCCTGTCTCGCCAGGACCATTGCCCCTCCCATCGTCGGCCTCGTCTATAGCGTTGGCGGTTCCGGCGTTGCGTGGTTCAGTGTTATCGGCGTCGCCCTTTTTGGCATCGTGCAGCTCCTGTGGGTTCCGAGGAAGCGCCTGCATGTTGGCCAGGTCGTTGTCGAGAATCCCATCACTCGTCCCCACGACGGGCAGGTCGATGGAGTGACCAATGGAAATGGTAACAGCGTGTAAGGCGCTTGTCGAGTGATGCCACCCCCACGAATGGGTTTTTGTGGGTTTGGAAGCAATGAGTATTTGTTTGGCTCCTTGAAGCTGCAGTCGCTGTACCAGACGAAAGCACCCTGGAACACAATGATTTATCAATAGTATCTCGAAATGACGTGTTATGATTTACCATGGGTATGGATTGAAGTGCCCCGTTGAAAAAATAGCGGTTCCAGCTTGAGATGGAACATTATGCGAGACCTGTGATACTCAGTGGTGACGCCTGGAAGACCAGGATTGAAACAGACAATATAAAATGAGACATTACCGCCCGCCTATATGATGGCACCGACATGCAATCCTTTGTACAATCCGTCATCCAGCTACTATCCTACACAAAACACTTCATAACCTCATTGAGAACTCCCAACACCCATCTCACGGGTGTTGGCTATACACCCACGCGCTGGTGCTGTCTTGCAGGGCGTCCGGCATCTCACCACCGCCCGCGAACTGCATGGGCACCATGTTGGGGACGATGTGCCGCGATGCGCTCGGGTGAACGGGGAAGCCGAACCCGCCATGGTCGAGCTGCGCGGCGTGTCCGTACCCGGCCGCAGCAGCAGCCATAGCGTCGTAGTCGGCAAACGACCCGTGCATGGCCCAGCTCGCGTCGTCCGAGTGCTCTAGCAGGGAGGCGTCTAGCCCGGCGAGGGAGCCGGCGAACGGGCCCGCGGGAGGGAACCCGGCGGGGACGCTGTCGTTGTTGTCGTCGCGCGCCGGCGGCGGCGCCAGGCCGAAGGGGCCCGCCGGCGGCAGCGCAAACTGCATCTGCTGCGCCTTGCGGAACGACGCGCCGGGCGAGGACGAGGACCCGTTGTCGGAAATAAAGGTCGCAGGCGGCGTGAACTTGCCCACGCCACCTCCACCGCCACCGCCCTCTTCCGACGACGCGCCGCTGCCGCCCACAACGGCCACAACGCCCGCCTCCTGCAGGCCGCCCACGATGCTCTGATAGTCCTCGACGAAGCCCGAGTCGCGCTGGGAGTCGCGCTGGGCGGCGGCGAGACGCTTGCGCAAAGACGACTGCTTGCGGAGCTGGCCGTTGTCGTCGGGTGTCGGCTGCTGCTGCTGCTGCTGGGCCGGCGCCGCCTTTGGCTGCCTGTTGCGGTAGTCCTTGCTGCGGCCCTCCTCGTTGCATTGCTCGAACAGGCCGATGAAGTGGTTGGTGAGGATCCGGTCGAGCGTCTCGAGCCCGCGCTCACCCAGGCCGATGACGGAGAGGGATTTATTGAGGGAACACATGCTGCCCAGGTACTTTTCCTTGAGCTCGTGGTGTTCCATGACCGCGCAGTAGTCTTAAGGCGTTACTGTTAGCCCGGGATACCATCCTCAAAATCTTTTTCTGCTTTGTCTAGCAACCCGTGAAGGGGAATATTCACCATATGGCTGCACCTCGCAGTCGGGGAAAAGCAGACACCAGATCTTGTACCATTGCACTTCGATCGAGTCCGCCACGCGCCCCCTTTTGCACTTGAGCTGGTTGGCGGTGGCGCTGTCGATGCCGTCCTCGGGGTTGTGTAGGCCGCCCGCGTCGGCGGCGGGGTTCACGGGGCAGGGGGTGGTGCTCTTCTGGTGCTCGCGGAGGCTCTCCATCGAGTCGAACTGGACCTCGCACCGAAGGCAACGGTACGGCGAGTTGGCCAGCCTCTTGTGGCAGTCCTGTATGTGGCGTCTGGCAATTTTGGCTTCCTGTCAGCTGGCAATGTCCAAAAGCTCACCCCTGGGAGTGTGTGAATCAGAGCATACCTCAGTTCGGCGGTGTCGGTAAACACGGTCAGGGCGCATAGACGGTGGTCGCGCACGTTGAACCGGAGAGGGTTCTTGACGCGGTACGGGCAGCTCATGCGCACGGCGGGGTTGGGCTTTACCCTCTTGGACGGCCCCGGCTCCGACGACTGCCTCGCGTCGCCCTCGTCGTTGCTGTCCTCTCCATCCTGCTCGTCGTCGCTCAGCTCCTGCGATTTCCTCTTCCCCCTCCCGCCGGCGCTGCGCCTCTTGCCCGCCTGCTGAGCATTGTTAGATGCGTTCGGACTGTTGCGCGTGTGCTGCTGCTGCTCGCCGCGGCCATCGGCATCGTGAGGGGACTCGAGGTCCAGCTGCAAGTCGTCGACCACGTCCTCCCGCTGCTGGTGCTGCCCCTGGTCGACGGCCCAGCCCAGGTCGCTGATGAAGTTGTGCACCACGGACCGGCACACCGATGAGGTCTCGATGTTGTAGGCGTTGGTACCGAAGGCGACGTCGAGGGCGTAGTTGAGGATCCGGCCGGCGGCGTCCTCTGCCGGCAGGGTTGTTTCCGACGATGTCTCGTCGCACTGCTCCTGTGGGGAACACGCCTGCAGGTCGTGTCCGTCATCAGCCCCTCCCGACAGCCGAGGGGCCGGGGAGTGTGGGTCGATGTGGATGACGCTCCCTGGGATGGACGAGATGGACAGCCGATTGGCCTCGCGCGGCGGTGGCGGCAGCATGTTGTTGCGCGAAGCGAAGACCGCCGGCAAGGGCTGGAAGTCCGGGCCGGCCAAGGAGCTGCCGCGGGTACGTCGCCCGTTCATGTCCGAGCCCAGCGCCGAGTCCCACGACTCTCTGTTCCTGCGCTTGGGCCGGTACGGAAACGTGAGAGGCTCGCGAGAATAAAGCTGCGGGTTCGGACCGCAAGCCTCAGCGGGGAGGCAGAAGCTTGAGCGTGGCGTACGCGAGCTGGGGCATGATTCCATAGCACCTTCAGACTCCATCATATCTGGGCTGGGGACCGTATGCTCGTCCCCAACAGAGCTGAGCGTGATGGGGCTCGCGAGGGGCGATGTCGTCGAGTTGCGGCCGAGCGTGCCGCCGGGCTTAGAGGTTACCCAGGGGTTCGCATGCATAAAGACATGCTGGTCGTACGAGGAGTCTGTGTACGTCGGGCTCAGGCTTGATGATGGTGGGGGGCTGGTGCTTGTGATGGAGCCGGTCGCCAGCGAGAGGCGCGACGAGATGCTGCTCGAGTCGGAGGTGGACATGCGGTGACGCCTCCAAGATAAAGAAGGCAAGAAGGGCGGTGAAACGGAGCGAGAAGCGCTCCTCTCGCGGTCATCGGCGGCCGCGGCACTTGTTTTGGTAGTGGTGTCCCGCACCTCGGATATCGGAGACATGTGCGCGCTGACTTTTGGAGCCGCCCACGCCTCAGCGCCAGCGCTGACGGCGAGCTGGGCAAATGACATTGGCGATTGCGCTTTCAGCCACGCCGGATTATGGCTCAAGTATACCCTCTGGGCCGGGTACAGGCGGCCGGCTTTATTCTCGGCGCCGTTTATGCCGGGTCTGAGTCAAAATGATGGCGTAAGGCAGGCCGCGAGCACAATGCGGGTGTGCTTCGGCGTGCGACTGGCTAGAGGTAGGGAGCGATGTGGGCACCACCAGCGTCCGAGTGCCTGGGTAATGCACCAATGCTGTCGGGTCTGTCAAACAAAGGAAAGACAGAAAAGAAATGGGTTGAAAGAATGAAGGGACGTCGACAATCCCCCTCGAGTGACGGCTCGGGCAATTCCTAGCCTGTGTTGGGTGTATGCGCTCGCCAGGATTTGACGTTGGACCGGGAAGCTGGGCGGGGAAGCCTCGTACTTTTGGTTACCTGACGTGCGTCGGAAAGACGCAGGATCCTGTCCCACGCGCAGCAGCAGCACCACCACCACCACCACGGAGCCGCATGTCTTGCCTACGCAGGGCACTAGCCAGTAGCGCCAGGCCTCCCACCTTCCCACTGCTCCTTCGAGGCAGCCGACAGGGGTTCTGATCGTTAGACCAGGGTCCTCGTGTCCATTCAGCCCTAAGTGCATCGGCCGGGCATCCCAATAAACAATCGCACTCCCCCATTGGCCAGCAGGGGCTGTAAGCACATCATCGCTGCAACACAGCCCCGAGTTCGTACAGGGGGAGCCCTGTTCATGGGATTTCCCATCAAGGGACGAGGAAGACATGTCACCAACGCCTGTGGGCTTTCCCATCTTCCCCAGCCTTGCCTCGACAGACAGCGAATATCGACAGTCTACGTCTAGCTTTAGATAAAGTCGCTCTCCCGAAACTCATGAACAAGGCCATCGCACTACCCCGATAGCTTGTGGAGACATGGGGAAACGGGTGAGGCCCGTTTCAGGTGTCGGCCAGGGCTCATCATCTGGGCCGCGTTTGGATTTCTGGAGAGCAGAGGAAGTCGGCCGTTACAAGCTGGAGTATTCCATCATGTCAAGATCCGATTCTTTGTCAACTGAGAAGCAAAAAAAATGCAATCACCACGTATCAGTACCTCGCACCTCAGGCGACCAGCTTTGAGCTGGATAATTCGGTGGAACCATATTGCATTACGAGACTCCCATACCATCTTAAATAAGCATTTAATTGGATTTTTCACATCGCTGCCTCGTGCCCAAGCCACTTCAGCCATGTCCTCGACATCGAGCACCGTCGCGCAATAAGGTTCCATAAGCAGCTCCGAGCATTTAGAAAGACCGGTAAAAAGGAGTCGACCTCCAAGGTACCTACCGGACCAACCATTTCGCTCGTGTTAGCCACTAGAGTCATCTATCTAACCGACATACTCGCAGTCACAACGGTTTTCGCCAGTTCTTGAAGCGCGCACCAGCAGACACAAGCATACTAGCGAGGTATATTTACGATACAACTTCGTTCTCCGACCGTTTGGTTCAATTGCAGAACGCTCAAAACAACTCGCCAACACCGAATTCTGGCCATCATGGATAGCAGCAATGGGGGGCAAAGGGCTATCCAAAATAAAGGCTGTAGGCGGCCTTCACGGAACCTGGCAATCGATCCACGGACAAGACCGGGCTTTGACAATCGTGGTGTAAAATAATAATGTTTCAACTTGCATTTCCCACAAGGGCGGGCACACCGTGGGAAACGTATACACGTCGTTATTAGCATGGGTCTCTTTCTTGGCTTATCGCAATGTATTTGTAACCTCTTTTTCATCCCTTCAAATCTCTGTTGTCCTCTGCCGCGCAATCTTGAGCGCCGTATCATGTTCCAAATCGTCCGTAAGCTTTCTCTTCTGCAAAGCTTTGAACTTTCGCGGCGACGCCTCGGCGGAAGTTTGTGCCAGAGCTACGCCGTCAGTGTCATCGGCCCTCACGTGCGGCCGCGCCAAAGACGTATTATCCCATGGGGAGGGCGGCGCAGCGACGGGACCTCGTTCTGTGCAGTAACCAAGGTCGCCTTCGCACTTGCTAAACATATCGGCAAACTTGGCGCAAGCCTTGCGGCAGCATGCCCGGCGATCCTCATTGACAACAAGGAGATGGCTTTCGATGTAGTCCAGTAGGTCTCGCAAGTATCGGCTGCAGAGAGGATGGCCTCTCAAAGATTCAATCTTCTAAATCCGGGTGGTCCTTTGTTAGCCCAACGCTGGCACACACAGAGGCGGCCCAGACAACCAAGTCCAGAATGGTATGTTTGATCTCACCTGCAAGACTCCTCGCTTCACCCCGAGACCTTCGTGATATCGGTTGAAGAATTTGTCTTGTTGAATCCTGGGTTGCCACGTCACAATATCCTCGCGGGCTCTTTCTTCCGCGAAGGATTCCAAATCTTTCCACCCTGCGCAATACCAAACAACAAACTCCAATGCAACAGCCCCAAAGGACCAAATATCCGTCTTAGGTCCCACCGTCACACGACACCCGGGCGGCGAGTCCATGTCAAACTCGGGCGACCGGTAGGTATCCGTGTGGCCGGCCGAGTTTGCGGACACTCTTATGGACTCTTTGCTATGGAACCGCGCAAGGCCAAAGTCGGCCAGTTGGAGTTTCCCGCGGTCCCCGCTCGGGTCGTTTCCTTGGAAGAAGAGGATGTTGTGAGGCTTGATATCGCCGTGGCAGCCGTACACTTTGCCCGTCTGCTCGACCTCCTGAAGGTTCCCGGCACGCACCGGCGAGTCGTGCACGCGCTTGATTGCCTGGGCGAGTCCAAGAAGCTCCCACGCCATCCACTTTGCCAGGCCACGGCCCCGGGGGAGACTGTTGGGCTCGGGGTACAGCTTCTCCCAGTATTCTTGGAGATTTCCATCTGCCCACGGAAAGATCATGTGGTACTGATCGCCTCTGTCGATCGTCGCTAGTAGGCGAACCAAGCTCCTGTGCAGCTCGCCTTCGGTCATCATCCTTTTGAGAGCCTCAACTTCGCCCTCGAACAAGCCGCGCTTGGTGTGGCGGTGAAGAGTCTTGACAGCAAAAAACGGATGCTCGGCGCCAGGGCATGGCTGTATCGCGAGTCACTGGCGTTAGGTTCTCTATTCCATCTTCTCAAGACAGGGCGTGCGCGTCGTTTGCAGAAAAGGGCTTACCGCGAAGCTGTCATGATTGAAGTGCGATGGCTCTATCGCCACTTTTTGCACCACCGAGAACCCGCCTATGACCCCGCAGCTGCCGGGTGCAAGCCGGAGGTCGGGTGAGGAAGCCTCGATGAATGGAAGCGGAGTCCTCCCATCGAGACGGTAATGCTGTACCTTGGGCTCCTCCCTGGTGCTCAGCCAGAGGAAAGGCGACAGCGTCTTCCATTGCCAATCAGTGAAGACCGATCGCACCGTGTTTTTCTCCGTGGACAGGCAGCTCACCCTGCGCCCGGCAGATTCTTGAGAGCCCCGCCTCCGTTGGGCATAGCTCCCGAGCGTCCACACGAATGGCAGGTCGTTGTCGGTGACGCCCTCTTCGATAAGGTCTAGTATCTTCTCCGGCTTTTGGGCGAGCAAGACGAGGAGAAAAAGTCTTCGTCGGGTAGTGAGCCCGACTCGGTGTTGCCTGCGGTCGGTCGGCAATGGGTTGAGGCTGACTGGGCTCCAGATATCGCTGGTCGCTTGCGCGTGGTCTTTGCATCCTGGAAGGCGCTGGATGACACGCTCGACGAGACTCCTGTTGACGACGGTGTCCAGAGTGCTGAAGGAAATAAAATGTGTCGGGTCGTCCGCGTGCGCGTTCCATTTGGACGTCTGCAAATTTTCGGAGCATACGCTGTCGAACGTGTCCATCAACTCCTTTAGTGTCTCATCCTTGAGCCCACCCCCAGTATGAGCAAACAAAGAGTTTGCAGCAGAGTTGGAGGCAGCAGGGCTTCCGAGCGGATCGTCCGCAGAGCCGATGGCTACGCCTTTACACCGAGGAGGATTTGTTTGTGATAGCTGCCTGGTATCACCAAGGACAGTTATGACTTCGGAGGGGGGAGGTTTGCGAGAGGCGAAGTCTGGTGCTTCAACGGTGGCGGAATGGCTGCCTATGATTAATGGAGGCTCTTCGTAGATCGGCCCCATCATGATATGGGGAGTAGCCTGCTATCAGGCATGGGAGTCCGAGTTAGACGCGATCAGATACTGGACCAGGGGCGGCATTTGGGTAGTACGAGGAACTAATCGAAAGGGGTAATTACATCTGGCGTCCCCGAGGAGCCTGGGTTCCGAGGCGGTGGAGTGTTGTGCATGTATATTGGTGTAGAGTGGGAACTAAAGTAGGTCTGTCTACAGGTACGACGCAGGCAGGCCGCTTAGAGAACCGGATGACGGCTATTGGAAGGTCCAGGTTTGGGTCTAGGCGATGCAAGCAAACGATTGGGTTCTGGGATGTCTGGGTCTTTTTCAAGACGAGAAGGCAGGCAGGCCATGGGAGTCCAGTGGACAGACACCGTGACTTCAATGATGAAGGATGTCAAAACTGTCGGCTGTGCCCCAGAGCGACCTCCGGCTGCGATTCTCAAAGCCCCTGCCAGTCCGCCGTGTCTTCGCTCCCCCAGATGCGGCGTTCCTTCTCGAGCCAGGCGCCGTGGGCGGTTGGGCGGGGGCACATACCAGACTGGGCGAGCCAACAAGTACGCCCCGCCAGGTACTTTTGCAAGAGGCCTCTTCTGCAAGCCAGCCACGATGCAGCCTCAGAATTGATTGATGGAGGGGTGAGGGTGTATATCTAAGAGTGTGATATGATGTGGTGTGGTGGCAGTGTGGGCGGTGCCCGTGGTTCGCCCGGCTGGTTCGCCCAGCTGGTTCGCCATCGCCCAATCCTGCATGATTGGCAACCGCTTCGGTGGTAGCAATCCCTTTTTCTACGTGCTAACCAGGACAGCTCAGCGGTAGAAATGTAGACCGTTGCCCCAGGCCGTTGTCCATTATGCCAAACCCTTTTCCTCGTCAGGTCGCGCTTCCACTCCAATCCAATGTCCTTTTCGCGATAAAAATATCTATCAGCCTCAATCGGAAGATCCCGCGCTCGCGAAATCAACATCAGGCAACAAAATAAATACGGGAGAGCGACAGAATAAAAAGAGGAGGTGATAAATATAGCATCAGTGATTGCGATCAGGGGCGGAAAGCAGACAAACAAAAAGGAGGGAACCCATAGCACACACAACACACACAACACACACAAGCAGCCAGTGTCACAGCCTGCCCATGCCAGCCATGAACCGCATACCCACCACAAAACGATCCTCCTCCACCCAGAGCCTTTCTTCAGCGACTGCACATCCCCATTGCAAGGTCGGCCGGGTGCCGACAAAGAACGTCCACAATGCACAGCACCTCATCAAGAACCTCGAGGCCAGACTGGGCAGGAATCAGTTCCAAATCATGGTGCAACACAATGCGTATAGCATCAAGCCGTACGATTCCCAGGTCGACATGGTGAGTCTCTTTCAGTCTGATGGGAGCTTACCATATGAAGGGACGAGCAAGCTAACTTCACTTACCATGTTAACAGGACAAAGTGCTTCAAGAAATTGCAGGCTACTGAAGATGATGTGTTCCCCGGGAGGCTACCCCAGACGAGGTAATAACGCGGTGTTGATAGGCATGGATTTTTTTCTGTTTTTCTTGCCGTTCTGTTCTGTGGGATTAAATAAAGCAAAGGGTTTTGACGGAAATAGTAAGCTGGTTCACTGTTGCGAGATTCCCCTCACCGTCTTGGCCTACGGCACAGGAGCTGGATTGCCATGGAGAATGCATGCACTTCAAAACCCCCTGCCCACTGTCTTTTTTGTGGGTTAGGTTTCTTTCGACAGCACCACAAGTCATCCCCTTCGTTTCTCAAAGTAGTCCTCCTTGGTATTATTCGATTTCATCAATTTTCAGAATGCCTCGGGGTTGAACTGGGAGTGCGAGGGCTCCAAGCCTGCCTGTGACCTATGTCCGTGTGCGGGCTGCCAATCTGACGTCTGTAGGGCTCGATGGCACCAACACCTCCATCCCACCATCACGGCGCATCGAGCCTTGCACATTGATGATTTTTGGCACTGGTGCACCGCGATGGGAACCCCTCATCGCAGCCTTTCCCTGATTTTGCATGGCTCGCACCGCCGCCAGTCGGGCAGGCAGTCGGGCAGGCAGGCTACCGAGGCGTCTTGACGCCTCCTTTTTTGAGGCCTAGCCGATCATGCACACCCTTATTTCTGCACCGCCCGCAAGACAATAACAGTCTTCATCGATGCAGTTTTGATATTCCCTCCTTGGTCAATACAGCTCAACAAGGCATCTGTAGCCATACAGACGGAGATCCCCCCCTCCCCTTTCTATCCGCACCGCGCGACGGAGGCCGCCATTGTGCAATTTTAAGGGTGCAGCTTCCGGGAGAACCTGCAGGCAGAATTCGTGCACATCGGTTGCGTCAAGTGCTTCGTGGACTGGCTGCCTCCTTCTTCCGCGCGGTGAGGCTACCGTCACAGTTTGAGTCACCGCTCGCTGTGATATACCACCTAGCCAGGCCTGGTCGCGGGCAGCGTAACTTCTGGTCAAACTGCAGGGCCATCTCCTCCCCGTCTAGCACCGCCCGTCTATAATAGGCCGCCTTGTCTTCCACAAAACCTGGGGACGTACCCACGAGATTTGAGCACAACTACAGAGAACACCAACGAACTTCGTATCAAAATGCCTCACCGATCGCAACAACCCCCAAACCCAACCATCGCTGTCCACCTAGCCCCAGACCCACCCGGCCAGGGACCCCAAAGACCATTCGGTACTGTGGGCAGCCTCCATCGAGGTGGACTGAGAACACCACCTCCGCCTGGTGACGAGAGCGACGACCCAAGCGACAAGCAAAGCGACTATCTCAGTGACAATCCTGGGGATGATTCTAGCGAAAGCAGCTACAGTTCCAACAATGGTTCTAGCGACAGCCTGACCATGATTATCAGAAGAAGCCGCATCCCATCCTCGTATAAGCCAAGGGCCGATGGGTACCTCCCCTTCGCGGTCCTTCGACGCCATATGACGAATGACAGGATTCGGAAAGCGCTGCGAGAGGAATGTGAAATCGCCGAAAAGGAACAAGTCGAGCAGTTTTGTGCCCAGATTGTGCCTGCTGGTTTGGCGAATAGCCCGAAGCGTTGGTGCGTTGGTGCTCCCGAATCTGGAGGAAGCCACTTGGGGACCCCCGCCGGATACTTGACAGTGTTCGCTCTGCTTCTCGAGATTGAGCGAGGTGATCTTATCGGCCACTTCATCGACCAAGGGTTCTCCGACCACCAGTTGCCCCTGGGCACCAAGTTGGGGCCCAATCGCTCTGTGCAGCTCGCGGAAATCAGGAAGCCGGACGCTGTTGCTAAGAGCTGTTGGCTTCGCCACACCGACGTAAAGTCCCTCCGCGAGGAGCAGTGGTCCTTCTTCACTCCATTCTTTGAGTGTGAGCAGGACGGCACTCCGAAGCACTACGATCTGCCCACCGAAGCCCAGCTACCTTGGAGACAGACAGGGAAGGACGATAGGAAGAAATGGCCAACGAGCGATGTGGGACACTGTCAGGGTTCATGGGGCCGCCAAGGGGACCCCGGCGCCGAAGCCCTCGCCGGCGGGTTCGGAACAGTTGAGCTCGTCATCATCGACCCAGACTCCCACGGCTTCCACCACCTACTAAAACAGGTATGGTTTCTTATTGGCGTGATGCTATCCAGGGTTGATTAGATCTGACTAACCCTGGGCGCTATTCGGACAGCTTTCACTTCCGAACAAGTGGTTTGCCATCAAGTCCCTCCTGAAAGCCGACGTAGTAAAATACAAAAAGGAGATCGACAACCTCAAGCGATTTAGCGGCCGCAATCATGAGAACCTCGTTACACTCTTGGCGACCTTCACACACAGGGACAAGTTCAATTTGATCTTCCCATGCGCAGACGGCGACCTTGAGCATTACTGGAGGCGTCTCAGGTCTCCGGCCAAGACTCCGGAGTTCACGCTTTGGATTTCGGCCCAAATCCTGGGGTTGACAGGGGCCGTCCATACCATCCATGAGCCTCCAAACGATTTCCTGGGCGACCCTGAACGAAAGTTCGGGCGCCACGGGGATCTCAAGCCCGAGAATATCCTCTACTACCCCTCGGCCAACGGCGGCAAAGCCCCGGGCAAGCTCATCATCACCGACTTCGGCCTTGCAGATGTGCACCGCGAGCTCAGCAAGTCCGCCGTGCGCAAAAAAGGGCTGGGCTACACGATGAGCTGGGCCCCTCCCGAGTGCGACATGAAGGGAAATATCAACGCGCTATGGGACATATGGAGCCTGGGCTGCATATTTCTTGAGATGGCATGCTGGATGCTAGGCGATGACAGGAAAACTGGCCAGGAGCGTCGAAAAGAATTTGCCCGCGCGAGGCGCCAGCTCGACCTCTTCCAAGTCGGGACCCAGCAGTTCTATTACATCAAACCGACAGGTAAAGAAGGAGAGTACGGCTTCGGGGTCAAGGATGGTGTTGTACAGGTCAGTGAACAATACCCTTTCCCTTTTGAACGTCGCCTCGCCTCTACTTCTCAACCACTGACACGGCGGAATAGTGCATTGAGGACATGCACAAAAACCCATGCTGCACGCAGTACCTGCACGAACTTCTGGATCTAGTATACAACCACATGCTAGTCGTGCGATCACCACCAAAATTCGACCGGATCAGGTCCAAGGCTCTCTTGACGAAGGTTCAGAGTATGCACAGAAAAGCCCAGGGGCCAGGCGGAGTTGCGTACCTGACGGAACACAGGCCCTGGGTCAACCCCTGTGTCCAGGAGAGACCGCCAGTACTCGACGCGCTTTATGAAGAGCTTCAAGCCATGGTTGATGAGTCCAAGAAGCCGCTGGCGTCGGGTGCATCCCATCCAATGGGGGACAAGAATGGGAGCACCGGAGATAGTAGCGATGAGGCTGAGCCCACCTCATGGTATGCTCAAGGGAGAGCCTGACGGCCCAACTTCGGGTTAGCGTTGTATTTCTTGTTGTATTTTCGGAGTTTTGGTGGGTGGTGGAAGACATTTATGGGTGCCAGAGTAAGGAGTTCGGTCTATATGAACATAAACGGGAAGAAACCCCGCTAGTAATGCAGTGTAAAACATTTCTGCCCCGCCAGCTCCCAAATGCTAGAATTGCGGTCACCGAACGATTTTATATCTTTCCATTCCGATTTTTGCTGCTAGGCGCTCCAGCTCAGGCTGCGAGGAACTGATCAGAATGCAGTCCTAGAAAACGTGGGTGATGGGCAACATAATACTCACGCGTCTTAATCCTCTTGGGAGGACACACTGATAAAAGCCCCGCGTCCACTACATAGAGAAGAAAATACATTTCAGCATCACTATTGGGGTGACCATGCTTGGAACGGGAGACGTACCGTGACGTCGCATTTTCCAGGGCCGAAGAGGCCCAGCAGAAAAAGCTCAAGCTCCATCTGATCCATATACCGCGCCTGGATTATGGCCGTCTTTCTCGGAGGTTGCTGCAACGTCGCCGTCATTGTGCTAATGCTGGGTTGGCTGGCGAGGGGAAGGCGGGGGTTTCTCGGCTGCGCCACGCCGGTTCAGGAGCCAAGATGGGGTGCCCACAGGATTGATGAAGAGATAAAAAAGAGAAGGAGGAGAAACCTCTGGAGTCAACAACGCAGGATGATCTGACACGATTTATACCTGCGTATACAAAGTTACCAAGACTGACCGCATGTTACCCCAGCTGCATGTTCCCAATACCGCCTTCCGAACTGCCCGCTGCTGTATGGAACAGCGGGAACGCATCCGCAAAAAGGAGCTGGCAGCCCGATGGCTCCCAACACCACCATCATCGTGTAAAAAATCCGCGGCCAGTTAGGCATGAGGAGAGCGAACAGGGAGGATGGGGCTTCTGTGGAAAAAGGGCACGATTTGCCCAACGTGGGCCGATCGAGAGCGGGTTCGTCTAGGGTGCCCGCCCTGCAAGTGGGCTCAAGGGCCACTGCATGCAGTTGATAGGCGTCTCCAGGGTTGAACGAAAACTCAGCCAAGTCGGTGAGCTTTGTGCTACACGCCCTGTTGATATGTTTGGAAACTAGCGGTGGTGATGTCTGTTTGGAAAGTTGTTACACCCGAGTTTACTAATGGAATAGTTGGATGGCGGCGGACACGACGGAAAGCAACAGGACATGTACTGAGTAATCAATCGATGATTCGGGCCCACAGAATACATGTTTATACGCGGGAAGCCCGAGTCTGCAGGTGCGAGTCGCAACCACCTTTACCTCACCCAGCTCCCAGCTCGTAAGCCTCAAGATGATTAGCACGTGTTCATCTGACTCCACTAACTTCGGCTGCTTCGTTTTCTGATTTTGATAGGATGCTAGATTTTACACTAGCATAACCGTGTTTTCCCCCGCGTCCTGAACACGGACAACTCTCAGATTCCATTGCACCAGACCAAATGGTAGCTAGCATCATGACCTCTCCAATGCCGGCCTGCCACAACCCGAGGGCCAGGTTGTACACTGTATGTGTTTGCTTACAGCGCATTTGCACGACCTGGCAATATCACCAGATAGGAGAGACAGACAACGGCTTAGGGAACAACGGCGGGTGGAACATTGAAGCTACCATTTTTCCAACTCCGAGAGCTCCCTTGCCAATATGAACCCCTGTTGATTGATCCCTGACTGTCTCTTCTGGCTGTGCTGAACGCTGAACATCACGGCCGCTCCATCAGACGCCACACAAAACATGTCCAGGAGCGGGGAGCTGAAGCACAACCCAAAGGCAGGCAGGCACGCAGGTTTGTCACATCCGGACCTGTCCCGAGCCACCAACGTGGTGCCAGCCAAGCTGAAAGACGCGAACCCTCCATGACACCCAAGCGAGAACTCCCACAATAAACACAGTCAACTAATTTCGCCGGATTGGTGCGACGCTTTTCCCCCCTGTACAACATTGGACAGGCCAGAGATGATCGCCCCGACCCGCACTCCACTAGCCCCCTCTCGGCCCGCACTGTCTCCCAGGGGGGGCTCCCTTTTGAGGACATGCCGGACGACGATCTCGACCTCGGCGAGGTGACGATGCACGACCTACACCTACAAAGGCCATCTCAGCCAGCCTCTCGCGGCTGCCCAGAGGAGACTAACGGGCACGACGTGATTTGGTTTGCGCGGAGTCTGTGCAGACACCTCCGCAGCTGGGGAGCCGGTGAGGAGACGACATGGTGGCGGCCTTGACCTCTCAGGGGGGAGCACGGCGAAAAGAAGGGGGTCAACGTCCATGACCCCTGTGGTGAACACAAAGATCTAGCCTTCTTTGCCTGGACGCCAAGCAGCTTTCTGGCGGTAACCCCGGGTGCCTGGATATGCAAGGGTGAACGCGATATAAAGGCGTGGTCGTCTTCGTCCGCTGTCGACTATTGGGTGTTGGAAGTCATCCGGTCGGTGGCGAGCAGACACTTGCACTCTTTCTTTTTCTCTCTCTTTTTTGTTTTTGTCCCATTTGTTTCTGTGAAAGCAAGCCAGCCCCGAGGCTCCAGCCCATCGGCCACACGCCAGTGATCCTCCAACATCCCCAACATGCACACCGCGCCCATCCTCCTCCTCTGCGCTGCCGGCGCCCTGGCGACCCCCATCGGCAGGCGCGCCCCGGCGACGACGACGACGACGACGGACTACGTCGAACCGGCGCGCTGTGCACTGAACCCAACGTCGTCCGGGTACTGCGAGGGCACGGCCAACAACGCCAGCATGGCCGAGATATACCTGTGCGGCGACCGGCGGCTCGGCCCCCTCGAGCTGCCGACGGGCATCCGGCTCGGCACCATCACGGCGACGTACGACCGGCTCGGCGGCATGTGCCCCGGCAGGTTCCTGGAGACTTGGTACGACTCCGAGGCCAAGAGCTGGCGGTACCCGCCGCAGGACGGCTTCTCGCTCGACGACGGCGGCCACGCCATCAAGGGCAACATGACCATCAAGGAAGGGACGCTGCTCGACCGCTTCGGCCACGAGGGCGGCAGGTTCGTGTCCCCCGCCGCCGCGCCCTACATGCAGCGCTCGCTGCCGCCCGAGAACCTGGGGACGGCCGGTGATGCAACGTGAGTACAGATTCATACCCTGGATTGTGAAGACGGGAGTGAATCAAGCTAACCACACGGTACAAACCCCTTCAGGTTCCCATACCAATATCACGTATACCGCGTCATCAGGGCTTTCACGGTCGAAGCCGGCCCGATCGCCGAGGGGTTCGGCCAGCCGGGACAGGGAGTTCAGTACAGGATGCAAAAAAGCGTGGTCGACATGAAGGCGGAAAAGTTCCTCGAGTCCGTGAACCCAGAAGGTCTCCCGCCCCTGAACCCACACGGCGACGAGTGCAAGAAGGATGGCAAGGATGACACGGAGCAGAGTGTACTGAAAAGGGCCGCTTGATCGTAACGCTAGCAAAGGGGCAGACAAGCTGCAGAAAGCATTTGGAATAAAACAAAGCATGATTAACAAAGGTAGAACTACCTGGTACAAAAACACCCGCTGCTATGCTACAATGTGCACAACGCCAACCAATGCTCCAAGGGTATTCAAGTATAGCCGCCGTCGTTTTTTTATTCTTTTGTTTTGTACTTTTTTGCTGTGGACTTGGATGTGTCATTCGAGTTTAGATGGCGAGGAGATAAGCCACGCCCAGGGCCAGGGCGAAGCAGGCGGACGGGCAGCCACTGCTGTAGGTGCCCGTGGCGCCGCTGTTGGGAGGCGCAGAGGTTGTGGTTGCGGCGTTGGTGCTGCTGCCACTCGTGCTGCTGCCACTCGTGCTGCTGCTGCTGCCGCCGTTGCCGTTGCCATTGGTGGTAGTAGCGGCAGGGGAGGACTTTGCCTTTTCGAACTTGTCGACCACCCACTTGGTCGTCTCGCCCTCGTACTTGTTGAAGTAGGAGCCGTGGACCTCGGACTGGTTGCCCGTGGCGCAATACCGGTCGCCCGTGTCGCACCAGGACCGCATGTTGGCCGAGTAGGGCGAGCAGGCCTCGTTGTTCTTGCGGGGGAAGAAGCTGCTCTGGTTGGTGGCCGTGCCCGCGTTCCATGACTGACCTGCGGCCCTGGCCGGGTCGCCGTACAATACAATGGCGACGACTGGAGGAATTGGCAAAAGGTTAGCAGGTTGCTTCCCAAAGGACGATCTTGGCTGAGGCGGTGACCACGTACTGTTCTTCTCGTAGCGCGAGTCGACCTTGGGAGTCGATGGGAATCCCTCGCTAGACGTGCCGCAGATTAGGTCGCCAACAGCCTGTGCGCCCTGAAAACCAGCAAAAAGCGGTGGAGTCAGCAATTGAGTTGGGGCGACAGCGACGGTGCAGGGATGTCTTTCAGGGGCCAAGGTCAGGAATGACGTACCTGCGAGTAGCCCAACAGTGCCATCTTGTTGTTGGGGCAATTCTTTGCGTAGTCTTCGATCAGGGACTTGAGCCTCGAGGTCCCGTTGCCCACGCTCGCATTATACTCGGTGAAGGTCGCGGGGTAGTCGACGGCGGTCACCCTGCTGTCCTTGATCTTCTGGGTGATGTTGCCCGCCACGACGCCGATCCTGCCCAGGCCCGGCTGCTCGCCCGAGCCGCGGGCAACGAAGATCTGCAGGCCGTCGACGCAGTTGGTGGGCGCGGCGGTGGGAACCGATCCGGTCACTCCGGTTGAGCTCGTCGAGGAGGTGATGGTGGTGGCAGTGGTTGTCATCGAGGTCGAGGACGACGAAGTGGTGGTTGTCGAGCTCGAAGATGTCGTCGTGGTCTGCGCGGCGATCGGGGTAGCGGCCAGCAGCAGGCCCACGCCCAGGGAGAGAAGCGAGGAGCGGACCATGTTGTCAGATTTGCTCCGGTCTGTGTGGAACTGATATGTGGTGCAAGGGAGAAGCAGCCCGGGACTAAGGGGGTGGAAAGGGGATGAGGGATAGCAGAAGGGATGAGGAGGGGAGGCAAGACATAGTCACCTAGGCGCCGGGCAACATGCCCTTATTTGAAGCTGGGGAGGGGGCGACGGGTGGGAGCCAGGCATCACCGACTCCTCAAGGCGGAGTATCCATTATCCATTATCCATCCTGATGACGCGGGCGGAACGGGCAGCAGAATCCCCTCCCCAGACCCGTCGATGCTGGACCCACGCTGCACTTCCCATTGTGGACAATCGCCCGCAGCTCGCGCAGCGAAGCGACCCAGCCACCAAAAATAGAGCCCCAAAATGGAACAGCACTGGGGCCTAGGTCGGGAAGCATTGGCTTCCGGGCCCCCCAGTCACCCAGCGGATCCCAAGCGGATCCCAAGCGGATCCCAAGCGGATCTCAGCACTCCCAGCAAGGCAAGGTGTGGGGCACGTGCCAGTCATTGACGCGGCCTTTGGCCGACTTCTTGGGGGCTTCGGTATTTCCCCGCACAGGCTGCCGAGTTGGGGCAACAAGTCCGGTCGAGATGCGTCGAGCTGCAATGGAAGGGGAAGGTCGCAGCTGTTTCCCCAGCCCCTAGCCTTGTAGAAATATCAAATATCGCTCAATAACCAGAAGCTGGGCTGCGGGAGTTGGCGGCTTCTGTCACATCCAAACCCTTCCAAATCGGTCCCGGAATCGCCACCGCATTGACTTGGACTCCGTTCGCGGCGGGACCGTCTATGTCAAGACGTCCCGTCCCAATTGCGACTAAAAACAACACGATCCGAGCTGTAGCTTTTTGTGCTCCCCTGCCGAGCCAACCCTGCGACTTCCAGAAATGTCTCCAGATGAGGCTCCGCGATCATGTTTTGACTTTTTGACGAGGTCTCAACTGCCGGGAAAATGTAGCCTTGCCAAGGGCGAGATTGAGGCTTGAGGCTTTCGTTTGCGTGCAACGTCGCCAGCCTGGTTGACTTGTGAGCTTGGTCCTGGGTTATTGGGCTGAGTTACATGTGGCCAATCCATGAACTCTGCTCTCGTTCATCTTGAGTTGGGATGAAGGATACAATTTAGCAGAGACGCATCTCAAAAGGTCACATGTCTTCACCCTCAAAAGAGAAGGGCTGTAGCTTCAGTCCCCATTGATCAGCACGTAGATAGACGCCAAACCGCGATTGTGTGAAGCCATTGCAACGCAACATCATAAAAACAGCCCAGTTAAAAATGGCAGACGAAACACCAGCCGCCCTGATCCCGACCTCGCGTGCCGCGCAGATCGCCAGCTACTCGCCCCTGCTCTCGGACCCGGTCATAGAGGTGGCCCAAGCGAGGCACCGCATCAACCTCGTCAACACATTCGCCTCCATCTCGCCCCTGCCACAGACCACCACCAGCGGCGTCCGCTTCCTCGAGGTAGGCTGCGGCCAGGGCAACTGCACCACCGTCCTCGCCGCCGCCGCCGGCCCTTCCGGCTCCGTGACGGCCCTGGACCCGGCCCCGCCCACCTACGGCGCGCCCTTCACCCTGGCGGGCGCGCAGGCCGTCGTGTCCGCGTCCGAGGTCGGCCCGCGCATCACCTGGCACAACGCCACGACCCTCGACGCCCTGCTGCTCGCCGACACCGACACCGACACCGCCGCCGGGCCGGCAACCACCACCCGTTGTTGGGACGTGGCCGTGCTGGCCCACAGCGCATGGTACTTTTCCTCCCCGCACACGCTGCGGGACACGCTGGCGGCGCTGCGCGGGCGGGTGGGCGCGGTCTGGCTGGCCGAGTACGCGCTGAGCGCCCGACGGCGGCCGGCCGCCTGGCCGCACGTGCTGGCGGCGCTGGCGCGCGGGTCGCTCGAGGCGCACCGCGAGAGCGGCGAGAACATACAGACGCCGCTGAGCCCCCCGCAGATCAGGGACGCGGCGGCCGCGGCCGGGTGGGGCGTGGCGGGCGAGGCCGTGCTGGTGCCCGACGAGGGCCTGCTGGACGGGAGGTGGGAGACGGGCGCCGTGGTGGGCGACGGCTTCCTAGCCGACGTGGACGCCGCCGGCATCCGGAACGAGCGCGTCAAGGCTGTTCTGCGATCCGCTCGGGATGCGACCATCGCCGCGATGCAGGCGGTGGGGGGCGTGAAGAAGGTCGAGACGATGGATGTCTGGGTGGTCGTGCTGAAAGAGAGGTCGGGACAGTGACGAGATTGACAACCACAAAAAAAAAACCAAATCGTTTCTAGCTTTGACCGCAAAAAGTTCTATGCTACGGTAACTCGTCTAAACAAAGGCAAAAACATTTTCAAAACAACTGCCAATCAAGTACAAGATAATGGCCACGAGCCGTGGCGCTAGGGTATTCCTTCCATACGCCCCTTCAGACACCAAACATGCGCTTTTGAACATTTCACCCCCGCTCACCTCATCTAGGCACCAAGATAGCGAGGCTTTCATTTTCTCGCTTCACAACTAGTCTCACGCAGCAGGCCCGGGACCCCCGAGCTCCGAGATATCGGCGACCTCGGTCATGCGCAGAGCCTCATGCACGTCATACACAAAGTGGTCTTCGCCGCCAACGAGGTCGACAATGCCAGACGAAACCATGAGGCGCCAAACCTCGTGGTCTTCTCGTCTCCAGGGGCCTCGGCTGAAGAAGACACGCACGCCCTTGTCGCTGTATCCCCTGACGATCTCCTCGAGCACTTGGGTTCCCGAGCCGTCCAGGCTTGTGACGCCGTGCATGTCGAAGATGACGTTTTGGTTCGAGTCCTCGCGCCGCAGCCGCGGGAGCGCCGGGTGCGCCTTGCTGGTGCCGTACAGCTCGAGGCGGCGCAGTCGCGTCTTCAGTTCGCCCGTGTTGGCAAAGGTCAGAGGTTCGGGAATCTTGACAATCAGGCAGTTGTCGAAGAACTCCAGCCTCTCGGGGTGCTCCTCCGCGTTCTCGAACCGGTTGGTCCCGGGGATCCGACCAAGAATCTGGATGCGAGGGCGGGTCGAGTGACGGATGACGAGGAGCAGCGACAGGCCAATTCCAATCGCGATACCCATGTTGAGTGAGAAGAACAGCGTGGCCAGGACAATGACGAGCATGAGACCAAGCTCCTGCCAGGCTCGGATGCGCAAGAAGAAGAAAATATCATGAGGCGCCTCCTCGATGAGCGACCATGCAACAACACTAATGAGTGAGGACAAGACGGGTTTCTAAACATCATGTCAGCAAGAGGAATGGCAACAGCAGCCGTGGGGAAGCTTACGGGAAGATAGTAGAACCACTGCAAGCCAAACAGAATGACCATGAGCGAGATGAGGCTGATGAAGAGCGAGCTCATCGGCGTCTTTCCTCCGGTCAACCGGTTGACCTTGCTCCTGCCGTATCCACCAAACGCCGGCAGGCTCATGAAGCAGGCACCGACGAGGTTCGCGGCGCCCAGCGCGATGAGCTCCCTGTTGGGACTGAGCTGGATTCCCGGGAAGGTGTCTTGGCCCCCCAGACTCTTGGCGGCGACCGAGGACTCGAAGAAGCCTAGGAGCGCAATGAGAAACGAGGTGCCCATCGCCTCACGAATGTGGGTGATGTGTGAGGGCTGGAACGGCCAGCGAAAGGTAAACAGGCCATTGGCTCCTTTGACCTCACCCAGGATGTGTACACCTCGGCTTTCCCAGTCGAAGTAGTAGGCCAGCCAGGCCGAGATAACAACCACGAGGAACCGATCCGGGACGTAGGCGACACCAGGGTACCTGGGTTGCAAGCGACGCTTCATTTCCCTAGAGTTAACAGTATTGTTAGCACGGGGTTCATCCTTTCATCTAGGACTGATCCTTGCGTCTAACCAAAACCGGTGTTTGCCTGCCAAGCTTCGCTTACCTTGCCAACATGATCACCGTGAAGCTGACGCCAGCCACTATACACGTCAGTTTGTGCACCTTGTCTAGGTTGTTCAGCATGAACCTGATCTTGGCTATAGGGCTGCCATGGCCAACGCTGGGCGTCTTCGCAGCGAGCCTGTTGAGGCCTAGCTCGGGAATGAGCTGGTCGATGCCAATGACTACGCCAATGGCGGAGATGAATCCGCGGAGGAACGGGCGGGACAGGACGCTGTCCAGGAAACCGAGTCGGGCAAGGCCGGCGATGAAGACGGTGGCAGCGGCCAGACCGGCAGCGATACCGCAAATCTTGGCCTGCAAAATGGCGTCACTGTCCCCAGAGCCAGGTGCGTTGTGATCGATACTGGATTTAACAATGCTGCCGACCAGGAGAGACCCCGCGGCCTCGGGCCCGACGATCATCTGGGGGCAGCTGCCCAGAAGTGCATACACGAGCGGGTTGAAGACGAAGGCGTACAGCCCATTGATTGGCGGGACATGTGCGAGGTTGTCGGCCAGCGAGAGCGCCATTGGCAAGTACATGCCTGCGATGGTCACGGCGGCGATGAAGTCTCCTTTGAGATAGGACCGCTTGTACTGGCTCATCCATGTGACGCAGGGGATGTAATACGAGAGGTACCTAGAAGTGGCAAGAGTTTAAATGTTAGCTCTCGATGGCCTCGGTCAAGTGCCATTTCACCAAAGCCACGGCTTACATCAATGTCGAGTCCTTGATTCCGTGCTGCTCGGCGAGGGCTGTCGAGTTAGCCATCTTCCTGCTCCTGATGCGCTTTGCCCAATTCCTCCTCCAGTTGGGGTCGCCGACAGCGCCCGCTGCCGGTACGGTGACCCCGTCCTGGAGAAGCGCAGAAGACTCGGAAGGGGTGATGGACGGGACGGAGCTCAAGATGCTTGTCGTCGGGCTGGAGGGGCGCGGAGAGAAGGTGCCATGGTTGCAGGGGCCCTCGTGTACCTGCTCTCCTCGCAGGAGGCCTGTGTTCTCAGCCGGGGCGCGCTTGCCCACCGGCCTATGCTCGCCAGGTCCGGCATCCTGCCGCTTCGCCGGCACGGGATCGTCCGCCTTGTCATCGTCATCGCCATCGCCGGCGACGGCGGCGTTCAGCGCGGCGCCGCTCGCGTTGCTGCTACTGCTTGACAGCGGCCGGGTGTAGCTCTGCCGCAGACCGCTCGGGTTCGCAGGGGCGTGGGCGTTGACGCCGCTGCTGGCTCCGCCCGCGCTATTGCGTGCCTGGAGAGGAGGTCGAGGGCCAGAGCCAGGGCCAGGGCCGGAGGTCATTGTCGCCGGCGTCGGGGTAGGCTACGGCGCGGCACGGTCGTGGGAGGGAAGGCTGATGCGAATTCGCCACGCTAGGGAGTCGGCAGAAAGAAGAATTCGGCTCAAGCGATGGCGGGTCGTTTCGGTCTACCGCCAGCGACAGACGGCGGGACTGCGACGCAGCAACTGGGCGGGGAGGGCTAGGTAATTATCACTGGCCGCGACGAGTCCAAGAAGAGGCCAGATGGAAGTTGGTGAGGCGCAGAGTTGACTCGAGTCGAGCACGGGCTTCGTCGGATGTCAGGGTTCCAGGTCGGAGTCGAGGATAAAGAGCGAAGCACAAGGCGGCGGCCAGGCTTGCCGACGAAACCCGACTACAGCTAGGAAGATTCTATGTACCGATGCAGAGGCTGTTCATACAGATACGAGTTTATGGCTGTTGGGGGATTTGGTGATGCGAAGCCCGCTCTCTGGTACCCAACATCGTGTTGGAAGGTTGAGGGCGAGACAAAACAGCACTTGAGGATATAGAGCTCGTGATGGTAGTAAAGAACAAACTCTCAATGCCGCCGCGCCTTGGGCGACAGCCAAAATTAAGTCAAACGCAATGGGGGTCCCGGCCCACTGTAGCATCGCGAGGGTGGGGATGGAGCTTGGTGCTGGGATTCCGAGGCCTGGCCCCTTTCTTTTTTGTTTTTCTTACCAATGCCATGACGACATGTCCGAGCCAGCAGCCCCTGCGCTCGAGGAATTGAGTCTTGACCCCACACGACTCCGCGCTGGCGCAACGCACGTGAGCTGGGACAAGGTGAGGCCATGACCAATCACCGCAGCGTGCTTGGTTCTGGTCTTTTTCAATGCGCCGCTGCGGCGTCGGCGCCGTCGCACTAAAGTGTGGCCCAAGTCAGGTGCGCAAAGCGTCTGGGAGCAGCCGCCCACGACACGAAGCTTGACCTACTCTAATCCGGCGATCCTGACGGCCCGCCGGTTCATGTTGTGCCCGGTGCCTCGAGATGTTTGTGTTGCGGGCGACGAGGTTGTTGTGCTGTAGAACCACGGGCGTTGCGAGCCACGTTGGCCAGGGTTGGCAGACTCAAATGTGTGTAATGCCAATTGTTCTCTCGAGTCCTAGCTGCAAAAATAACAGGCCCTGCCTTGGGTCTGTACGTAAGGCAATGCAACATTCACCGCATTGGGGCCTGACGGGATGGCAATCGAGCGTTAGCTTAGGCTGCCACCGATGCACTGCCTGCTTCGCCAAGCACTGCGTTGACCTCCAGCTGGCTGTAGTCCAGCGTCACCGACCAGCCTTCCTCTGTAAGCCACGGTGTTCCGCAAGAACAATCTGCGATCAAAGTGGTATTCTCCCATCCAGTCATCCACCCTGCGGGATCCCTCGGCCCGCCCCGTAAATCACACATCCCCATCGTCCGTTTCCTTGCTCGGCTCCAAGCCATGGATCCGGCGTTGAGCGCCGATGTCGACGCCGCCCGCCCAGCGCCCAGCGGAAACGCAGATGCAGCTCCGCAGTGGCAGCCGCCGCCAAGCATGGACGACTTGCTCGACCACTCCCCTATCCCTACCCTCGTTGTGTCCCCGACCTACCGAGTCGTGCGCGTCTCGTGGAGCCTCATGCGCTCGTGGTTCCGCTCCGACCCCCCCTCCGCGCCTGACGTCGGCGGGGCCGACCTCTTCCACCTCCTGTCCCGGAACGAGCGCGGGTGGCACGACCCGCACGCGGCCCTCCTAAGACACACGCTCGAATCGGCCGCGCTCAAGAGGTCGCCCTGCGACATGCGCGCGGTGCTGGCCCGTCCCCGCGACCGCCTGCAGTGGCTTGCCGTGCGCGTGGTGCCCGTGTTCAGAGGCGACGAGCTGCTCTCGTTTGTTCTGGAGTGGCAGCTGGACCACAACGACACGACGGAAGCGGAGAGGCTGGCACACGAGTGGGGAGCGGATGAGCTGGTCAAGCGCGGGTGTCCAAACACGGTGGTCCTTGGCTTGAATCGTGATGGCATCGTCATACGGTCCAGCGCCTCCACCCCCACGAAGCTTGGCTGCCCGAGCACCGACATCGTCGGCCGGCACTGGACCGCACTGACGGGTTTGCGAGAGAATGAGGTGGGCTCGCGCAACTGGATATCGGTGTGGGGTGATCCCAAGCGGGGGTTCTGGGCTGAGGTCCAGGAACCATTGATGACACCCATCGGGTCGGACGAACCCGAGCGATACGAAAGGGTCCTCGTCATCCGCGATATCACCGACGAGCTGGTGTTGGAGCGCAGCCTCGATGTCACGCGCCGCGAGGCTGCGAGCCTACTCAGCAACCAGGACTCGGTCGACGGCACGGAGCTCACGAAATTGAGCATGGATGCTGTCGGCATTGTGCGCAAGGTCGTCGAGGAGGAGAACAGAGCAGCTTCGCAAAGAATCAGCGCCGGGTTCGGGCAGGGCATCCCGTCGAGGTTTGTGGGGGACCCGGTCAAGTTCGCACAAATAATTCGAGCTTTAGTCAGGAACGCCGTCAAGTTCGGTGGCGAAGGCGAGGATATCTTTGTCCATCTAGATCCGGAGTCTAACGACGAGGGGTCTATGGAGCTTAACCTTTCTGTTGCCGACCAGGGGATCGGGATCGGCGAAAATATGCAAGATATTATCTTGCCGCACAACATCACCCCTTACCAGCGGCACACAGCCGACGACGAACCCACCAGCGGCCTCAGCTTACATCTCGCCCATAGAGCCATCAGCGATATGGGCGGGCACATCAGGTTTGAGCCTAACTACGGAGCTAGCAAGGGCACCGTCTTCCGCGCCCGGGTGAAGCTCGCCCGCTTCCCGGGGGACCCGCCCTGGGTGCCGCCCCCAGGGCACCAGGGCCGCGCGCCGTTCGTGCTCCTCAGGTGGCTGACGGGCGAGCAGAGGAACCACATCGAGGCCATCTACCCCCGAACGAAAATACTTGTCGTCGAGGACAACCTCGTCTGTAGCAAGATCCTCGAGCGGCAGGTTTCTAAATTCGGGTTCACCGACGTGGACTTTGCCACAAACGGACAGGAAGGAGTGGATATGTTCCTGGCCAACCCGCTCAGTTACAACGTCATCTTTATGGATCGAACTCTGCCAGACATGGACGGCCTTGAAGCTGCGAGCAAGATCCGCAGTGCAGGGTTCCTGAGGGTTCCAATAGTTGACATGACCGTACGCGCTGTCGAAGCTCGCTCAATTGAGGACGATGCGATAACGCGAGTTTGGCTAAGAAAGCCATTTAATGTCCGAGAACTGGTACGAACACTGATAGAGTGCGTGCCGAAGGAGAAGAAGACGTGGCCAGTGCTTGTTCACTCCAGAATGTAGGCAACCAGCCGTATTTCTTCCTCGCCCATCACACAAGGCGATTTTAAAACGGGGAATGTGTTACTAGTAATGTTGAGTAGCTGTTTGGGAAACTATCAACTCCGTCGGGTTCCATGACTTCGCCCGAGAAGTCTCACTCTTGAGAGTATGTCTCCTCGAACCCAAACACGTTGCGCACCCCCTCTCCTTCATCCGGCGTAACGGCAAGCTCCAGCAGCTCGTTGGCAAGCTCCGCAGTCTCCGAGTCGATTCCTGCCTCCAAGACCAGGTCCTCCTCTGCAAAATTGATTCTCGCAAGAGTCAACAAGTACCTTTGGGATCCGCCCTGCCACGCCGCGAGCTTTGCTGCGACGTTGCTAGAGCTGTTAACTCCTGCATCGTTGACTTCCTCTTCAGACGGAATGGCTGTCACCACAGTGTGCAAGAGGAGGACCGAGGCAGATATTATGGCGTGTAAAAGTGCCGTTGGGGGATGGTTATCCTCGGTGCTGACGGGGATCGGCGCGGCGTCTATAGCTGCCCCCGCCCCTGGAGACTCCTTACTGGGCACACTGGCGCCCGCCTGAAGATCTTCCTGGGTCACGTTGGGATCTTGTGGCTCGTCCTGTGGCGGCAACTCCCTAGAGGGAGCAGGCCTGAGGTCATCGAGCGGGAAGGCCGATGTCGGTATCTCCATGTCGTAGAGCATGTCAAGAGTCACACTGAGAACGGTGACAAGCCGTGGAATGGCGCGGTCGCTCTGGGTCAGCTTGGCCAGACCAAACGAAGTTCGAGCGAAAGCTATCAGGGTCTGAAGCGCCGCGAGCTTGACCTCGCACATGCGCCGGGACCGTTTAGGAACCCAGCATGGCGGGTCGGAGAGGGAGTAGCTGATGCGGCTGATGAGCACCTCGGCTATAACGTGTACATCCTTTGATGGATCGTTGTCCAGCACCACCGGTCCCAGAGAGCTTTGCAGGGCCGAGGTGCTCAAGAGCGCCAGTGCGCCGAGGAAGTCGTCAGGCTTTTGCTTCGGCGACAGCAGCGCGAGGATAAACTCGGGTTGGATCATCGTCCAGTACTGTAACAGTGGCGAGGCTGGATCTTGCCCATCGACGAGGTCGGGTGGGGCGCCCGCGCAGCCGAGCGCGGCGAGATACATCAACCCGAGAATGGGGGTAGTGTCGACGCTAGCGAGCACGCGCTGCACGCCCGGGTCGGGATTGCTCGATAGATCGCCGTCCACGCTATCAAACCTTGGTACGGCAACGAGGTTGACCGTGGACTGGGCGATTGGCAAAAGGTATGCCACAATGTGTGGCGCCACCTGCACCGTTCGGAGCCGCAGAGTGAAGGAAACAAGAGCTACCAGGTCGTAGATGGGTTCGTAGTACATTTCTTCGAGGCACCGCCTCCACAATTCGATGATCAGGAGACAGAAGTCGATGAGCAGTCGGATGGGATCCTGAGGGCTCCCTAGTAGCGGTACCTTGGAGAAAATAAGCGAGCCGAATGTTTGAGCCTGGTCCGAGGGGAACGAGTAACGATAAAAAAGCTCAAAGGTCAAGGGGCGGTCATGTAACGCTCCATGGTCGAGCACGAGTGTCAAGAACTGCGCACAGCAAGAAATCGGAAGGTTAGTGCTCTGCCCATGGCATGTATGAGGTGGATATCGGCGTCACTTACATCAAAGGGCAGCGATCCAGGGCGAGTGCTGGAGGCACCTAGCTCGTCCTTGACTGAACTTCCATCCATCTCCATCTCTAGTTCCCCCAACAGTGGGCTGTCGACAGCTGGTCGTTTTCTTTTGCCCTTGGATGGTGTCCTTTCGCCAAAGAAAAGGCTCGGGGGTTGAGAGCCGGGATCTTTCGCTCTCCTGGCGGCGGCTTTGCTTGGGGATGGCATCAGTTCGACATCGTCGAAGCCATCTGGGATCGCCCAGTTTGAACGCGAAGCGCCGGCCGCGGCGCCTTTCGCGGACGCTCCCTTCTTGGGTGTTGTTGCGCCGCCGACATCCTTATCTTTATTCTTTTTCCCCTTTCGAGTCCGCACGCCTCTCTCCTCTCGCAGATCCTGCCGCGCAAAGTGAAGTTCGGTTGTGACAGTCTTCTCGGCAGCAAGAGCCCGCTCCGCGATGCGCTCCTGTCGAGCCAGCTGGTCCGCATTCTGCTTGCGTATCCGGTCGAGGTCCGCCTCGTGTGCCTCTTGAGCCCCCTGGAACTTGTTGCGTAGTAGGGCCGCCTCCCCCTTGGCTGTGGTGAGCTCATTCTGCAGACTGTTGAGTCGTGCCTGCAGGGAGGCGATGATGTTGTCGCTCTGGGAGCCGGGTGGCGCGTGAGGAACCGCCTGACTAGCAATGCCCGTGGAAAAGTTCCCGAGAAGGGGGCGCCCAGTAGATGGGGGTGGAGCGAACCGGGGAGGAGCGACGGATGGTCCGGCAGCTGGTCGGGCTGGGGGTATTGGACGTGGAGGCGGCGGGCGCTGGAAAGGCTTGGCCTGGCCGTTGGTGGCCTGTGTACCGCGGGGTTTGCCAAGCTGCGGAGGGCCAGGATATCGAGGGCGACTAGAGAGTGTCGCGGCGGGGTGTGAAGGACGTTGCTGGTTTGTCGGTGGCTGGTTCCATTGTGGGCGGTAATGCCGCGTGCCGTGCACGGTATGTATTATCAGGGTCTTCTGCTGGGTCGGGAGCGGGTGAGCCGGCTGTTGGGCCAGCTCATCGAAGACGACACTATCGTCGAGATCCTCGTCCTCAGCATCGAGGTGACTCAGATGGCCGGCTCTCTGCGGCGGTGCTTGGGTTTGTTTGAAGGTCTGGGCCTGGGTGAGTTGTATGGCATTGTTTTCCAGCTCCTGGAGCACCGTGTCGTTCAGCTCGTCGAATCCATCATCCGAGAAATCATCCATTGCCGCCGCTTATCACCCTCATGGCGAGCGCCATTGAGACTCTTGGAACGTTTGGTGTTGGGCCTGCCCCGCCTCGCTACCTGGTAGGAAAACTGGACGCGCGCTTGGTCTTGACGCGCTGTGTCTGCCTATGTATCTCGATTGGCCCGTGCGCCCGCCTATAACCGCAGCCTCACAATGCCTCAGTTGCTCCTTCTCAAGTGCTCCTTCTCATGGATGGGACAGGTGAGATTCACATCGACAAGCAATCGGCACCAATCGCAAGTGACAGGTGCAGAGCGAGTCACTCCGCCATCATATCCAGCGCCCCGTGCTCGGCATTGGACGAACTGCCCCCTTGCGACAGATTCGACTTATTCTGTGAGCCAAGATGCGGGATTTCGGACTAACCTGCAGTTCCGTCGGCCTTCTCTCCCGCAGGTTGAAAACATACCGGGCTCCGGCTTCATCACAATATGGCGTTTTAAAGTGTGGCGTTGCAATTGGGCAGCCACTTAACCGGGCATCTATCCATCCGTCCTTGCATGTGATATCGTGGCGGACTGACACGGAGAAGCAGCCCTTGTGACGGGTAGATTTGGGGCTAACTTTGGATGGCGGGCCTGGATACGCAAGGAACGCTCATGTTTTTGCACACCAGCGGCTGGGCCGTCCTAAGTCTTGGGCACTTAGCGCATCCTGTAGGCTTTATCTACCCGCACGGGCCATGCTGCGTGGACATGCATGGAGCTCTGGAAGAGCCTGGCACCCTGGGCAGAGGCGCCTGCGCACGCATCCTCATACCTCATGACTGCTGCGTCCAGTGACAGCATGTCTTGAGCGTTGCCCGTGCCTCCTTGCTTTTGGCTCGTCACTGGTGTCGGATGATGTATGCTGAGTGCCTACAACCTAACCGCGCTTCCTGCCTCGGTGCCTGATCAGATGGGCCAGTGGCGCCCATGGAGGGAGACTCGCGCAAGGCGATGCGGTGCGTGATGGCGTAGGAACAGGCCCGTTTCCATCCTGGATCTCTGACAGATGCATCCAAAGGGATTGATGGACTGGTGGGTCTCAGCCACGCCCCAGTCTAAGCCTACACACACACACACATGCAGAGTCCATTGGTACCGAGCCACACGTTGACGTCGACAGGGGCCAAATTCGCAAAAATCGTCTCCACGCGGAGCGAGCTTGTCTTGGTTGGGGCTGCGCCTTGTTCTGCGATTGTGCGCCGCCTTCTTGGACAGATTTCCACCTTCATCCCAACACACTGCGACCTGCGCGCAACCTCTGTCAGGCACATAACCCCGTCATTTTTCCTGCCGAGTCCCGGCCGCTGTGCGACTGCTTTCTTGTTGGCGTTTCCTGATTGCGAAAGCCCGTCTTTTTCTGCAGCCTGGCGCCGTCGCTCGGGGCTCCTCCACTCCCACGAAACCTCAAGCCTTCCCCACGTCATCGTCGTCGACCGAGCGCTCGCCTCCTCGCCGCCCGGTACCACCCCGCGACCACATCGATATAGCCCTGCGCCCTCCTGCCTCCTCCGACCCGAAGCTCTACCTCTCAGGTCAAACTGGCGACTATGGCGAAACCTCGCAGAGGGGTGAAATTCCCCCACCGGACAAATGGCTATTCCGATGGCAGACGGTCTAGCTTCTCCGACGTTAGCGAGGACGGCGGCTCGCCGACGTTAGCGAGGTCGCCTACCACCCTGAACGACATTCAAGAGGTGCGCGCGCAATGATACCAACTTTGGCGCCTATGGCCAAGGGCACATGGCTTGCGGGACAGGAGCGGCGAGACGTAAACTGGGACCAGACACAGGAGGCTAACAGAAACAAACACACGATGTAGAAGCCAGCGAGCCCCCAGGAGCAGGCTACGGCAGAATACGAGAAGAAAAAGGCCAACTTCTTCACGCGCACCCTGTGGACGTTTGTCATGATTGGTGTCTTCTTCGGCGCGCTCTTCATGGGCCACATATACATGATCCTCGTCATCACCACGATCCAGATCATCTCGTTCAAGGAGGTCATCGCGATCGCCAACGTGCCCAGCCGCGCGCGGCAGCTGCGCTCGACCAAGAGTCTCAACTGGTACTGGCTGGCCTCGGCCATGTACTTCCTCTACGGCGAAAGCGTCATCTACTACTTCAAACACATTGTCCTTGTCGACAAGGTCCTGCTGCCCCTGGCCACCCACCACCGCTTTATTAGCTTCATACTCTACGTGATCGGCTTCGTCTTCTTTGTCGCATCCCTCAAGGCCGGTCATTACAAGTTCCAGTTCACCAACTTCGCCTGGACGCACATGGCCCTCTACCTCATCGTTGTGCAGGCGCACTTTGTCATGAACAACATCTTCGAGGGCATGTTCTGGTTCTTCATGCCGGCCGCCCTGGTCATCACCAACGACATCTTTGCCTACATCTGCGGAATCACCTTTGGCCGAACCCAGCTCATCAAGCTGTCGCCCAAGAAGACAGTCGAGGGCTTTGTGGGCGCCTGGGTCATGACCGTTTTGTTCGGCATCCTTCTCACCCACCTACTGAGCCGCAGCAAATACTTCATCTGCCCCGTCACTGTGAGAGGCCCCAGATATTTGTCCATTTCCCTGCCATCTGTGCTTCGCTAACTTCAACGTACCAGGACCTCGGCGCAAACATTTTCACTGGCCTCGCGTGTGACCCGAACCCGGTCTTCGTCCCCAAGACCTACACGCTGCCCGACTTTGTTTTCCTGCCTCGCGACTGGGCCCACAAGCTCAGCATCACCATGTCCACCATGCAGCTGCACTCTCTGGTCATCGCCAGTTTTGCTTCCCTCATCGCGCCCTTTGGTGGATTCTTTGCTTCCGGCCTGAAGCGCACGTTCAAGATCAAGGACTTTGGCGACTCGATCCCGGGCCACGGCGGCATGACTGATCGCATGGACTGCCAGTTCACCATGGGCTTCTTCTCCTACATCTACTACCACACCTTCATCGCCACTCATCATTTGGGCCTCGGAGGTGTCCTCGAGGATGCCATCACCGGCCTTACCCCTGACGAGCAGATTGAGCTCATCAAGGGTGTGGGAAGGTATCTTGCCAACCAAGGAATTGTCGGCACCGAGGTAGGATCCGCATTATTCTGCCTCATAGGGGTTATTTCAGCTCCCAGCGGTTCGCAGTGCAGACTTGCTAACGCCTTCCCTCATCTAGCTTCTCTCATGTCTAGACTCGGCCCTTCCAGCAAAGAGTTAGAGTGCCCGGCACACTGTTTAATTTCTAGGTTGCCGTTTCCGCAAGTCGCGGGCGGTATTTGGGCGAGTTTAATGCTCGTTTCTGGGTGAATATGATCTGGTATTTTGTTGGACAGCGGTGGGCCACCGAGCTGGCCTTTGCGCGTTCTCGATAATATATACGACACCACCAGAAATCGTGGCTCTGGAGATCACGAACACGACATATCCCAAGATTCCAGTAAACCACGCGACCCTGGGAAGTACGGCAAGACTCAACTCCATTCTTGTTTCCTTGTTTCGGGCATTGCACTTTCTTTGTTCTGGGTTTGGCTTGGGCAATTTTGCGGAGTCTCCTTTCGTGCATGGGAAAAATGCTGGCTACGTCGGGCGCACTATACCGCTGTATCATACCCGTATACTTTGCTGCTTGTAGATTTCCCCCACTGACGCCCACGGCCGTCGTTACGTTGGTTCAGGCACCGACGGTGTCCGTTTGGGGTGCCTTCTTTCTGTCCGCCGGCTCTCTGGGCAGCCCAGATGACTGTGGCACCCAGGTGCCCGACACCACGTTATGATTGGCACGCGGCCTCAGTAGTAATGAGTATGACCTCGTCAATAGAAAATCAGAGCCCGCAGCTCAATGCTCTCCCGGCAACCATCCATGTCGGCCGTCTCCGGGTTGATGAAAGCGGCGTGGATGGCGCGCCTGGCCACCGTCTCTTCGCTGTCGAAGCACTTGATGAGGAGAACCTCGTCCGGCCGCTGCCTGTACTTGAAGAACCATTCATGGCGCGGCAGCCCCGCCGGACGGTTAGGGCGGTTTGGCGAGAGCACCGTCCACGTTTCCTTGGTGTGCGATGGGAGCCGGACCTCGGCCGGGAGCAGATCCTCGTCCGGGATGGACTGCGACGACGCCACGGCGAGGGGGTCCTTGACTATCGTGGTGATCGGTCTCCAGATCTACGGACGCCCGGGGCCAGGCGTATGCATGTCAGTTTTCGGGAGGCCTCTCGCGGGGCGCGACAAAGAAACTGCCAGGTCAAAAAGGGGGGGGACAAACGTTGATGATCTGGAATCGCCGCTTCAGGAGCTCGTCCGCCTCGGTGGGCAGGTAGAAGCGCAGCTCGGTCACGGCGCCGTCGTACGACTGGTCGACGTGGGCGCCGTGGACCGGGCCTCGCCGGTCGGCGTTGCCCGGGCCCAGGGAGTGCCAGTTGGTCGGCCCACGGCGCACCCGATGACCAAACACCCGGACGCGGGACGCTCCTGTCCTGATCGTCGGGGAGGGGGGCGGGGAGAGATGCGTCGACGTCAGCCAAGTCCGGTTGCGTCACGTCGGACCTGATACGGAGGATTACCCCTCGCGCTTACACATCCTTGTACAGCTGCTCGCATTCCGGATAGTACTCGGCCCTGACCCTCGCCTCGTCGCGCCAGGCCGCCGTGTCGCCGCCGCCGTACCCGGACGAGTGGTCGTGGAACTGGAACCCGTGGCTGTCGAGCGTGTACCTGTCCTCCTCGCCCCGCACGTCGCGGATGACGGTCTGGACCTTGGCCATCGGCCGCTCGTTGATCACCTGGTTGCTGTCAAAGTGGGAGAGACCACAGTCCGTTCCCGGTGAGCGCTCGGTTTTTCGTCTGTAGCTTCGGGCCATCTCGCTCGTCGGCTCACCTGCCGGCGATGACGGGAGGCGGGGCCGAGCCGTCTCCGGGGTCGTCGTAG
Source organism: Gaeumannomyces tritici R3-111a-1 (assembly GCF_000145635.1). Taxonomy (NCBI): domain Eukaryota; kingdom Fungi; phylum Ascomycota; class Sordariomycetes; order Magnaporthales; family Magnaporthaceae; genus Gaeumannomyces; species Gaeumannomyces tritici. The sequence goes on along the minus strand of NW_008804546.1, from coordinate 3,020,250 downwards.
TAGTGTATATCGGCCAAGACATCGTGCCGTCCCGTTTCTCCCTGGTTTTCTTTTCTTTGAGTGACCATCGGAACTCTGTATTAGTGACAATCTTGTGGTATGCTCACAGGGAAAAGTGGCAGGTCAGAATCGAGTTTCGCGAGACGGGGAGCATGCGGGGGAGAGAGAGGCACAGCGCCAAGAGTGGGCGCGGCGAAATGCATGCCGTGCAGGAGTTGCGACGATCTGCCTGCATCTTGCCGGTCGAATCGGGTTTCCGAGCTACCATCTTGTGGGGGCAGCCCGATTGCTACTTCACTTCTTCCGGGTGGCCGGTTAAGAGTACCTTGGCTAGTGTGCCTCCGAGGAAATGACATGGAAACCAGACATCATTTTTACGTTCCTGCGTCAATTTGACCATCAAGGTTAAATGCGCATCACTGTACGGCCTGTGAATCCCTGAGATACCATGAGTCACTTGGGCGCTGATCTCGCCGAGGGGCTTTCTATTTATTATCCAATTATGCACTAACCCTTGACTTGAGCTGATGTTCCGCGAGCATGTATAGCCGCCAGAACAAAGGGTGCTGTCGACTCTGTCCTTCTCCTTCACCATATGCATATGGATTTGCAACATTAGCACGAGTTGGTCGTGATGCCCATCAAATCTTGAACCCGGCCATCCTCTCCTGGAACAAACCCTCCGGGTCCACCTCATCCCTGACCTTGCGCGCCAGGGCCTGGCTCTCGGGCCGCAGCCGGCCGAAGACGTCCTGCCGGTAGTACCCGTCGTTGGCGAACAGGGGGAGGTACACGTCGGGCAGGGTCCCGTTCGCCACGAGGGCCTGGGTACGCTCCCGCACGCCGTTGTAGGTGGCCTGCATCGCCACGTCCACGGCCGACCGGTCCGACTCGCTCAGGAAGCTGTAGTTGTACTCGAGCACGATGCGGTCCGCGTCGTCGTCGAGGTCCAGCAGGTCCCCGCCCTTGGACCGGGCTAGCGCCGCCATGGAGCGCGGGATGGGCTGGTAGGCCGTGCTGGCGATCAGCCCGGGGACAGTAAGGACCGTCTTGGACGCGGCGCGCCAGTTGGCGTGCACGTCCTCAAGCGCCGCGAGGCCCGTATCGGCGTCGGCGCCCGAGGCCGGCGGGGGCGGCACGGGGATGGTCTCGGTGCCGATGGTGTAGACGCTGCCCTTGACCACGGCCCAGTTGTTCCAGCTGACCAGCTGGCTCATGGTGCGCGTCTTGCACGTGTTGCCCAACGGCCGGATGGCGGTGAAGTTGTCGAACACGCCCGGCGGCGGCGTCGGGCCGTTGTAGTACAGGAACATGGTCCAGAAGTCGATGGTGCCCAGCCCCGCGCGCTCGGCGGTGAGGATGATGGCGGCCTTGGGGTCGGGGTAGTTGACGGTGAAGTCGCGCACGGCCCGGAGCAGGGCGGCGTCGGTGGCCGGGGTCGAGTTGAAGAAGTAGTTGCCGCCCCAGACCTGCCCCTGAGGGTAGACCTGCACCACGAAGGCGGTCACGATCCCGAACCTGTTGCCGCCTCCTTGGAGTGCTTTGAAGAGGGAGGGGTGGGCGTCCCGAGTGACCGTAACAACGGAAGCATTCGCCAGGACCAATTCATAGGCCACAACGCTGTTGGCTGCCCAGCCGTATTCGGTCGACATGAAACTCAAGCCGCCTGGTGAGAGAAGTTAGCACTTTTTCAGTAAAGCCAGTGAATAAAGTGCATAACACACCACCCAGCATGTACCCTCCGACGCCCACGTTCCCAATACGGCCGCCAACTGCGGTGAAGCCCGTCCCGTCCAGCTTGGCAGCGACCTCGTCCCATCTGAGACCCGGGCCTATCCGAGCAGTCTGCGTGACGTTGTCGAGCTCAACTTGGTTCAGCTTGCCCGTTGAGATGAGCGGTCCCCCGCTGATGCTCGAGTAGTACAGGTTCGGGTTGTGGCCGCCAGACTTGACGGCGAAGCTCTCGTTACTGCCGCGGAGCTCCGAAACGATCCGGGAGACCTCGGCCGCCGAGCTGGGGTAGATGATGCACTCAGGCCGGAGCTTGCCACATCCCGTAGACCAGTACTCGGTCTGCTCCATGTTGTACTTGGCGGACAGGGGCCGGACAATGTTGATGGAGGATGACGAAGTGGCGAGAGTGCTGCACACATTGCAAAGCGCCAGCTGGGGCAGCCAAGCTGCCACCAGGGCTATCTCCTTGAGGTGTCGGATCATGATCGATGCTGAACAATGCTGGACTTGGATGAGGAGGAGATGGTGGCTCACGAAAATCCTAACTTGCCTGCTCGTTGTGATGGCGAGTCTCTTATACATCCAGCAGCTCAACCGATCCGCCATCTATTCCTCAAGGTGATGATAACATCCTTGCTTCCTCTGAAATGGCTTCCGGCGTGTACCTTCCCATTCTATGCCGATCCCACCACTTTCTACCATAAAATCTCCACTAGCTGCACCCTCCTCTCGGTGTTTACGAGAATCTTGTCCGAAGGAGGTCACGATAATTTCCATCGGCCCCTCCCGCCCCAGGACTCATGAACCAGCCTCCGTAACATGCTTCCCCCATGGGCTTAGATCGGAGCGTTCGTGAGGGCAGGTCCGGCCTTGGTCGACGGGACCCCCTTGGCGTTCGCACTGACACGGCAGTCCGCATGGTGGGGGGTGGGATCGTATGTCGGTCTGTGGAGCACCTGTTCTTTTTTTGTTCTATCCACCGACGCGGCGAGAACCATGCGATGTCGTAATGATATCTGTCAGTCACCTGCTCGGCCTCGCAACACGGTGCCGTGCGGCTGAATCCAAACCCCCCACTCTGCGCCGATCGTTCGTGATCTCCATCAAGATGGGACCGAGCCGTCCCGCACGACCAGGGCCTCATTAATTGCGTCTTGGCGATCCGGCCCCTCGGCGCCGGCACACAGGCGGTCCTCGGAGCCATTATTGTCCACCGGTGATCGTGCTCGACCTGACAAATCGTCGCGCTATCGCGAGTCAGATCCGGGGGATTGCCCTTGCCTGGTGTTCGTGAACAGGAAGGCAGATTGTGGGACCAGGTCAGATGGGCCGCGCCGCCTACGTTTATATTTTCGTGTGGGGTGTGAGCCGCCTGCACCGCGTCGATCGCAATCACTCGTTTAGAAACCTTTACACATATCGTGCTCTTGCGATACTGACGTGTCCTCTGTAGTTACCCGCCCGTTGACAAGGTATACGGCCTTGGTCGGGACTGACCCTCGGCAGGTAAACCGACAGTTTCCTGCTTTTATGCCATATATGCTTAAATGCTGGCTGGAAATATGAAATCCGGTGGGAAAAGTTGCATCAGCTGTCCAAAAATAAATAATTATAAAGTACTCAACTCGAATATGGATGCACCCCAAGCATATAATTCCTGCAGGACTATGGAAGCCTCATAACTGGCTCAGATGCAAACGCGCTTATCAAACACAGATATGGTCCAGAGCTTGTGATGTGGTTCGGTGTGGAAAAAGTACTGTAGCAATAAGACTCTGTGAGCCAACAGCAAATCATCTCGAGTTAGTTGGTATCCAGCCCATACCGGTATATTCCTAGGCTTGTGTCTCATTTGCATTGTTTTTCCGGTCCCGCGTTAAGGGAGACGAGAGGAACATTGACAGACTTTTATGCAAGCAAGGAAACTGACACTCGTTACCTCCTGCCTCCAAAAGTTGGACCATCCGTCCGTTTGGGACACTACGCCTGTCAACCTGGTGTTGTTGTTGAAGAGAATTGAGTGATAGGCATGGAGATATCAGTTCTCTGTCGGTGGCGGTGGCTATGCCCAGCTTTACCCAGCTTTGCGTACTGCTAGTTGAACCGCGATGCCTTCAGACCAAGCTAGCGTGCTTTCTGCAGTGGGCCGAACCAGACTCTGCCCACAGGTCTACAGGCTAGCCACAAGGCATTCTTTATGGTTTGGTTGACTGGCATTGAAACGCGGCCCATTTGTATTCAACAACAATACCTTCTACCATGTTAAAAGATCCTCTTTACCCGCCTATTCTGCCCCGACTGGCCCCAGGTTAGTTCCCGTCCCCTGACGCCGCCACGGCGATCCTGTCCCATGTGCCACTCGCCCTGCCACTAGTTGAACCCGGTCATCAACATCATGTCCGACATCAAGTTCCAGGGATGGACTCCGATCCCCAACACCGGGCGCGGCACGGCGAGTATTATCTGGTCCTGTGCGGCCACGATATTCCTCACGACATGGGCAGCACACCACCCGATGGTCAGCTAGACAGGGTTCAAGCCCAGGCTCGCCAGGTTCGTCAGGTCAATCATGCTACCTGAGTACCAGACCTTTCACGCCATCGACCTTCTGATCGGCTCCCTGAAGCTTCGAAACATCATTCGCGTGCGCCCGGGCTGGAGGGACTGGAAACTGTGCCAGGCGTTTCATGTAGTCATCGGCGGGTGAGGGCTGCAGGAGACGACGTACGAGCGGCGGCGGCCCCGAAAGCTGATGGCATGGATGGCGTTCGCCGCCGGGATGTTTCAGAGCACCTACACGTACGATGACTTTGCCGGGCCCAAGATTGTTGCCCACAAGCAGTACTGCAAGGTCAGCCCGTCGACGTTCGTCGACCTTGTCAAGACATCCAAGATCTTGCGGTCCGACGCGCCGTCTCTGGATGACATCTACAATCGAACCGGGTCCGACCGACTCGCCAAAACCCTGACGGTCTTCCAGGTCCTCTGGTTCCTCGCCAACGTGGCATGGCGCCTTGCAACCAAGCGCCACCTCTCCCTCCTCGAGGTCCTTACAATCGCGTATGTGGTCTGCGGTTTGAGTGTGTATGTCGCGTTGTTCTCCTGTCCGCAGGTCGTCAAGGAACCGTCCATTGTGGCGGCAAGCGGGACCCTGGGGACAACAAGCATGGCAAGCACCCTGCCCACGAGTTTGGAGTTGGATGGCCAGAATAGCCACATGCTCTGGGTTATGATGGGGAGTGTTTGTGCAAGTGTTTACCTTGCCGCCTGGAACTACCCGTTCAACTCTCCTATGGCTCGTTGGCTCTGGCGCGGCAGCTCAATGGCCATGTTGCCGTTGACGGTCCTGCAGCGGCGAATCGAACAGCAGGCGACCCGGATCGATAACAAATATCTCCCGTGGAAGACTTGGGTCGCGTGGGAGTTTGTGTTATTTTCACTGGCAGTGCCACGGCTGATCCTCATTGGCGTCGGGTTTTGGGCGTTGGAAAGGATGCCCTCGGATGTTTATGATAACCCTCAATGGGAGTCTTACATTGGGCACTTCTGGTCATAAAGCCCGTGCGAAAGGGAGAAAGCGCCCAGGATCAAAAAAAAAAATGTCAAATAATGACAATGGATACTGATTCCAATAGTAGAATAACCAGATAGGCCCTAGGGCAAGGGCCGATATTTCGGGTTTGCATTGCATTCACCTGCGAACGGCCTTTGGATTGTGTAGAATTTCAATTCACGGAAGACCGGCCGTTCAGGCCGAAAACAATGACGAATACAGAAGCACATTCCCCTCTGTCGGAATCCAAGAATGTGGCTGAGGCTGTGCTCGGTCCCGAATGAATGTGCTTGGATGATGTCAGAAGTCGCGTCGGAGCCATTTGTCAAATATCGATGCCCGTAAATACAAATGCTGGGCAAACTGGCCTCCTGAGTGTGACAGATTCGCTGCGCTGCTCCCACGACAAAAGGTCAAATACGGCAGCTGGTGCTGACCGGTTTGCATCGACGGTGTCAGCCAAGCATCGATCTTCGGCACAGCGGACGCTTCTAGAGGGCACGGCTTCGTCATGGAAGGGATTCCAAATGCCGACATGGAAAAAGAAGAAAGATAAGGTGTGCGTGGCGAATCCAAAGGGATCAACGCCACGGCTGTGCAAGGCTTGGATTGGGTGACGTCTGCGCTGACGCCCTTTCTTTGCTTGCATAGGAAGGCGCAGCACAACCTTTGCCCACATGGAGACCCTGCATGTGCCCCGCACGAAGCGGCCGCAGCAAGGTCACGATGAAGTCATACGCCCTAGCCAAGAAAGGCTCAAGTGGTGTGAAAGGCAGAAAAGACGCCTGTGGAAGCCTACAGGGCGACCACCAAAGATTGACGAATCCAAACCCGGCCGTTTAAGGGTTTTTGGCCAGTCCTGCACTCTGCTTAAAAGAAGGCTGTCTGTCGAGGCCTTTCTCATTTTTGGGTTCGCCAGCTTGACCTCTCAGCCAAAGCCAAACAAAAAACATCCATTACGCAAATCAACGACAAGCTCACAGCCCAACAACATCAACAACATCAACACCACCAAACAACCACCCACAGCAGCGAGCAAAATGTACATCCCGAGTTCACAACAAACGTCAGAGGCTGTCCGCCTCGTGGCGCGGCAGTACAACTACGGCAACGACCGCAGGCGATACTTCCACCCGGGCGGAATCTTTGGCCTCGTCGCCGCCGGTATTTTCGTCCTCCTGCTGGCTCTCTTCTGCGTCATGCGGAAACGGCGCAGCAGCAGGAGAGCCATGGTGGCCGGCGGGACGGGCCCGGCGCACAAGTGGGGAGGAGGCTGGCACGCAAACAACAACAACAACCACAACAACATGAATGCCAACAAGCCCAACGGAGGAGGCTACTACAACCCGGGCTCGGCAGCGCCTCCGCCCTACGCCCCGCCCCAGCAGCAGGCCGGCGGGCCCACGCCCATGGCGCCGGCCTTCACGGCGACGCACCACAACGGCCAGGGCCAGAACGCCGACTACTACGGCTCGACGCACCCGGCACCCGAGGTGACGGGCTTGAGCAACAAGAACAATGGGAGGTGGTAATTGATGATCGGAAACAAGATTGTGGGGAGGTGATGTGCTGAGGGGTGTCTAAGGGAATTCTGGATTTGCACACGACGTTTTTATACCCATCTGCTTCATTTGGTATTACACTGTAACGATAACCAGCGACTTCAATACTGCGACATAACGCAGAAATAGTAAACGAATAATCTTTACGGCACATCATTCATGTTTGCTCGAGATAAAAAGTTGTTGGGTGCATGCCGCGATGGAAGAGTAGAGGACTTTTTTATGGCGACTAATGGGAGGGGCATGATGGATATCAGGTGGAGAAGTGTACTGAATCACATCAATCATCATAAGCGTGTGTGGTTTAAGGGTAAAATCCATCGTTGCCATCGATGGGCTCCCGGTTCGAGTCCGGGCACACGCAAGCAACCATAGCATGATTTTTTTCCTTTTTTTTCTCACTCTACCAAAACTTTCAAATCCCAATCACGACACCTTCGCGCTTTCCCGGTTGCATTCCTTCCCACTTTTACGACCAGTTTATTAAAAATTTCCGGACTGATGACGGTGCACACTGGTCTAGGTCCTCCCTTGCGTCGTCGTTTGGCGGAAACTTCAAACGTCGCGGGCCCTGGGTAAACGCCAAGAACCGAGATAAAGAACCGTGGACTGTTGCTGTTTGTTGTTGTTCCGAGGATCGGCACCCAGATCGCTGTGTCGACTCTTTCGTTCAATCTTTGCTTCTGGCAATGGTGCAAGCAGGGTTCGTCGGCCCCTCTGGCTGACGCCTCGTGGACACACTTTGGCTTGGCCATCAAGTCTCCATCGAGCCAGGGTCGAGCGATCCGATAGCCGGCAATGTGCGCCCACCCGGACGAGCAGCGGCTGTGCAATCTCGTGTTAATTGATCAAAGGATCGCACTAGCAGACATGCAGATTCGCCCATCAAAGTCTCGATGTGTCAACGTCGCGATCAGCGCCCCCGGATTGAGCAACCTCCTAAGATGGTGCTGCTCTGTCGCCGTGTCTGACAAGCATGTCAGGTCCCTTGCAGGAGTTCGCGAGGCACAGAGGCTGCCACACCCAGGGGCGGAACACGATAGCCCTATTGCTGGCTATTGCTGGTAATCACGATGCTGGGGCCGGGGCCGTCAACATTACCAGCGTCTCGCCTGGGCGACGGCGCAGTGAAAGGATCATCGTGTTGTTCCTCTTTTTTGACTCAGACGGGTTCTCCGCGCCATCGCAAACAAGCCAGGCAGGACCAAAAGTTATCGACCATGATATTTCTCGTAAACCATCCCAGTAACGCTTGTTGATAGGAAATCTCGAGTCACGCAAAAACCGCACGCCCGCAGCGCTGCAACGGGATAAGAAGATTCACTGTTTGGAGCACAAGACCTTTCGTCTGATATTGCCCATCCGTGACCTGGTTTCACACCGTCGCTTCTCCCTCTCTCCAATCTTTCGCCCGCCAAGCGGGCCGAGAACCGGCTCATCGTCGCCCGAGGTGGGGGGCCGCTGTCGCTCGTTCGACTCGGTGGCGGCGGTCTCGACGCTGGGCGAGATACCGGCCGTCGAGGTGCGGCGGCTAGCCCCCTGCCCGCCCAAAATCTGGGGCCGCAACACGGCCAACCGTATCTAGTCCTCTCGTCTCGTCTGTTATTAGACAGGGTTTAGCCCGGGCGAAAGCCTCGCTATTACCCCGTAGGGTCTGGGCTAAGAAACACTATCAAAAGGTGAGGGGTAGTGGCGCTGATGGCGGCAATGTGCGATGTCGGGTTTGAGAATTGTTTGGAGGAAACGCGGCGGATGCAAGCGGGTCGTAGAAGACTTTGGGCTTTGTTATCAGATACCCCTCGTTGAGGTTAGATTAAACTGTGTTGAGATTTCGTCTTGTATTTCTTTCGTGACTTTTTTTTTGGGATCAGCTCTTCTACTTGCCTCATCAATGTGACCTGGACGCCAACTGAATGGCACCTTTGTAAGCTTTGTTCTGGCTGGGAGCGATTACGTTCAGTTTTCTGGGCGACGAGGAGCACAAACACAACAAGAGACGAGGCAGATAACCACTCCCAGCCAGAACAAAGCTTAAAGATGACCACATCGCCGTCTAGCCAAGCACCCCCATGACAAAATTATTGGCACCGCAATTCGATTTTTTCCAAACCACGTCACAACAAAGCCTCAACGATGTCTAAAAAGCTCTCAACGCCTAGTAAAACACGCGTGCAATCTGTATGCGATTTCCTTGATTCAGAAAAGTGTCCTTACAGTCACAATGCTGTTTTTCGTTGGGCTGGAATCTCCAAGAGATCCGGCTGGCGTATCCTCTCCCAAACCCGTTAAATCGACCCTCGAACCTACGCGTCCCTCCACCCTACCTTTTTTTGCGGTGCCAATAATTTTGTCATGGGGGTGCCAAGGTCTGCTGCTTTGTAACCGCCAAGCTGGGCAGAGGCAGGTTCGTCGCGTCTCGCTGCTGTTGCATCTATATTTTGCCTTTCGGCGCTGCCTTGGCCAAGGTGGTAGAATAGCGTTTACCAACAACAGCCCAGAATGGCAGCCCGTTTTGCCGCCCTGCACTCCGGATTGGGGGCCCGCGCTGCCGGTCCGGCTTTCGGCGCGCTCGGGCGCAGGGCGAAGACGGGGGTTGCATGCAGCGCGCTGACATGCTGTTTTCTCGGCCTTCTTTCCCTATCCCCTCGATGTGCTTCCACCTCTCCGCAGAGCTGACGCGGACACCGTCGCTGTCCCCCCGCCCACGCGCCGCGAGACCGCGCAGTCCCGGCCTGGGCGTGGGCGACGTCGCCGCGGGTTGCCTGCCGGAGGGGGCTGCGTGCGTCTGCCCTATATTATAGCCTTCCTAGTTGTGGCGAGTGCGCGGCCAGCGCTCGTTTGCCAATGGTTTGGCAAATATTGGGACGAAAGATGCGCGCGCGCTCGGGCGCTGGCGAGCCATCCCAGGGGCCCGGGAATCCCTCACGACGCGCGCGGGGTTGAACTGGGCTGTGCGTAGTTCTCCCGCTACGGATGGAGAGGGGAACCCGCCGTTTGCCGAGACGCAGGCGCTGGCGACGCCATCGCCGCTTGGTCGCTTCCTCCATATAACGCGACACTTTCTCGATCTTAGGAGCATCTTGCCCTTTCCCCTCTACTCCTTCACCAAGCCGCTGGCCCCTACGGCAGAAGTCACAGAGGGTTCCTACCTTTGTCACCACCCGTCGACCGGGTAGACTACATTCTAGCTCACAGGGAGCACCGCAGGTAAGGGCTGGTGATTGTGGGCTTTACACAGCTTCCTACTTGCTGTTACGTCTCTCGGTGGCCTCCCCGCTACTCTTCATCTGTTCACGAACACTGATATATAGGTGGCTTGGCAGCTTTGATTCTTTTGTGCAGGTTCAGACACGCTCCACCAACATGAGGACCGCCGTTGCGCTGTCGGTCCTGGCCGCGGCCTCGTCGGCCTTTGTGTTCCCCGACCCGGTACTGTTCCGAAAGCCGGAGCTGCATGCCCAGCGGGTTGTGTCGTCGACCCGCGAGACCTTCGAGTACATCTCGCACCGCATGCAGACGGCCGCCGAGTACAGCAAAGAGACGCTCGAGGAGATCTTCGGAGCCGAGGAGCGTCAGCTCGAGGGCTCCAAGGACCACCCCCCTCCTCCGCACCCGCCGCCGCCGCACCACCCCCCACCTCCGCCTAAGAAGCCCGAGGATCCCCACAAGCCCGGTCCGGGTAAGCCCGGCGGCCCTGGAAAGAGGCCTGGAAAGAAGCCAGGCGATGGAGGAGGAGGAGGCGGTGGTGATGGAGGCGACGGAGGAAGCGGACGCAAGAACCCTGGCTACCCTGGCGACGGCAGCCAGCCCGGCTACCCTGGAAGCCCAGAGCAGCCGTATCTTCCCCCCAACTCGACCAACTCGACCATCTGGGACCTCATCTCCAACGGCAAGTACACGACCAAGTTCTACAAGCTGGCCCCCAGCGGCTGCGCAACCGCGTCGGGCTGTTTGGTGGAGTGCGCATGAACTTCTTCAGCAAGGTCATGGGCGCCAACATTATAAGTTTCGCATACTGTTCCCCGCTCCACTCACGACCAGGAATCTAACCTCTAACTCTACCTCCTCCTGTAGCGTGCCAAGAACGGCGTCGTGCACGTCATCAGCGCGCCGCTCTTCCCGCCCCCGCCGGCGGCCAAGATCATCTCGCTCATCCCCGAGCGCTTCGACTGCTTCGTCAAGGCGCTCAACCAGACCGAGTTCGTCGGCTACTTCCAGGACCTGGCCCTCAACGGCACCACCATCTTCGCGCCGACCAACCACGCCTTCGAGCGCATGGGCTCCAAGGCCAACGCGTTCCTGTTCAAGTCGGGCAAGAAGAACCGCAGGTACCTCAAGGCGCTGCTCAAGTACCACGTCGTCGCCAACAACACGCTCTACAGCGACGCCTTCTACCAGGACCGCCACCGCGGCGGCCGCAAGAAGCGAAAGGGCTCCGAGGTCGAGCAGCAGCAGCAGCACCAGTTCACCATCCCCGACGGCGACTCCGACGAGCCCCGCAACGTCCGCGTCTCGCTGCCCACGCTCCTCGGCAGGTCGAGCCTCTCGGTCGACATCAACAACCTCGGCGGCTGGAGGCGCCTGACCATCAATGGCTACGCCCCCATCACCGTGTCCGACGTTATCTCCAAGGAGGGCGTCATCCTTGTCGTCGCCCGCGTGCTCGTCCCGCCCAAGAAGGGGTCCTCCTCGATCGAGCCCGAGGAGGACGGCGGCGAGATCAGCGTCGAGGAGCTCAAGGAGCGCCTGGACGACTACCTCGACGAGGACGACGAGGCCAGCGGCGACGAGTGGGACAGCGACCTGTAAATGAAGGTTTGGCTGACCTTCGTGATGATGGGAGGAAGGCATCGATGTAGTTGTGGCTCAGTTGCAGGCTGTTCGATGTGGTGTTGCGAGGTGATTGTTGAGACGGTCCGGGGGGTGTGAAACGGGGCACAGCGCGAAACTTGAAAGTGCATATCTAGGCATATGAGGAGATATGCAATTCTACAGTCAGATGTACGTTACAGAGGACCAGGACAGTGGCTCTGGGAAATAAAACCCCTACATTCACTCCAATATACGACTGCTGCCGTTTTAGATTGCAGCTTCACCGCGCGATCTTCCACACACACACACACACTCACCCTTGTCATGGTTCCTTGTGATTCCTCCTCCTCCCTCAGCTCAGCGACCCAGCCGCCCCAGCGAATCGTGATCCAAGCCTCCGACAACGCCCTGACGGATCTCAAGGATCTCACCGCGCATCCATCATGTACTCGTCGGAGCGGGGAGGAGTCGTGGGAGGCTATGATAAGCGTGTGTGGGTTGTGGGCTCGAGTTCAAGGTGCAAAGCAATGGGAGGGATCGAAGGGTATGAAACTGTTTCTAAAAGACCTACACCGCCTTGACGCTTTGCGCAAAACTCCTCCGTCGCCAACGCTGAAATCGAATGTTAAAACCAAGCTAGCTAGATAGATAGATGATGGAGAAACAACCTTCAAACAGAACATCTCCGATCCGGCAGTCTGGAAATTCCGTTGTCGCCCTCGACCCGCCGCACTTTCCGCGGGGGCTTACACGGGTACATCCCCTCGTCTGCGGAGCGGTTCCGTTTCCGCTCGCTTCCGGGCTCGGCCAGGGGTATACAGATGGGAGCTTCCTCGGCGGACAGCTCCTCCGACAGGTAGTCTATCTCCTCGTCCGGGCTCGACTCCTGAGAGTCGTAGTCATGGAATGCGTCGAGATCCGCGTCGGGGTCGTAGGGGTCCCAGCGCAGGTCCGTCCACTCCTCGGGCTGCGTGGCCTCAAAGTCAGACCGCTGGACGCCGCCTGCGCCGCTGGCGCCGATGCTGATCTCGTCGACGATGCGCTCAATCTCGTCGTAAATGGGGGAGTGAGGGGTTTTATCCGCAGCCACGGGTGGACGTGCGACATGGACCTCAATACCGTCCTCGTCGTAGATTGGTGACCTGGGAGTATCGCCCTCGCCGTAAACTGGTAATGGGGCTTTGCTTACGGGGGCAGCTGTCTGTTCGAACTGGTCCTCGGCCACGCTTTTGTCGTAAACAGATAGCCCTGGGATTTCGCCCGCGACCGCAGGTACCTCCCCAACCTGGACCTCGATATCGTCGTAGTCAGAAAAGAGTGAATCAGGGGTTTGAACCATGGCCACTTCTTCCTGCTCGACCTGGGCCTCGACCTCAATGCCTGGGGCGACGTCGAGCGGGGGTGAGGGCGGCTCGCTGCCCCCTCCCGCAGGGTCCGGAACCGGACTGGGCGTCAACATGGGGGCGATGTCTGGCGAGGCCTCGGCTATGACCTCAATCTCCTCCTCAAATACGGGCAGCCGAAGGGTTCCGTCCGCCGCAATAGCTATTTGCTTGACCTCAACCCGCATCTCCATGTCGGGCGTGGCCTCGAGCATGGAAATGGGCGACTCGCTGCCGTCGCCCGTCGGCTTAGGAACTGGGTTGGGCGCTAGTTTAGGGGAACCCGCTGGCTGGGATTCGGTCTTGATTGGGGAGATGATTTGGTATTGGTAGCCTTCGACGTCGCTGACGGTCTCGGGCGTCGAAAGACGACTCCTCGTGCTGTCAGTCTCGAACGCTTTCGGCGTGCCGGCGCCGGACCATGGCTCAACCCTCTCAAAGTCCACCTTCTGGATCTTGCACGAGCCGCAGCTGTACCCGGCCGGGCAGAACTGGTAATTCTCCAGGTCGACGGGGACGTCGGCGTAGTTAACCGACTCGGCGACCGTGTACGTGACGCTGAAGCCGGAGTGGTACGTCTTGGGCAGCGTCACGACGATCTCGCCGGCCGCCTGGATGACGGGGATGACGGCGGCGCCGGCGGCGCGCAGCGCCCTGTGGCCGCCGACGATAGAGTCGTGGCGCATGAACTGCACCTGGTCTACTCTAGCCTGTGGGACTAGCTCCTGCGCCTGGAAGACGCGCTCGGCCGCCTCGCGCGAGCCCGGCGGGATGGCGAACCAGACCTTTGTGCCGAGGAGGAGGTGGTTCAGCGCGATGAGGTCCACGTCCTCGACGTGCCACGCGAATGGGGCCAGCGGCTTGCCCTCGTACTTGTAGGGTGTCATGATCCCCCGGATGGCCTTGAATTCGCGCAGGAAGTTATCGTTGAGAGGGTGGATCAGGCTCAGCTCTGGCATGCTGGCCCTTTCCCTGCCGTCCTGGACCCCGTCGTTCATGATGTCGACGCCGACCATGTAGCGCGTCTTGTGGAGCGCGCTGCGGTCGCTGAGTGACGAGAGGCGCTCCCAGGCGCGGAGCACGTCCATGGGCTTCGGGGCCTCTACCGCCGACGGCCTCTCGAAGGCGCCGCCCTTGACGGCCTTGGGCAGGAGCCGGACGAAGTCTCCGGGGCCGACGGCCTGCCGCGTGTAAGACACACAGGGGTGCTTCTTGCCGCGCAGGGCGGCGGGGAGACGCAGGTCTCCTTCGGGTCTGTTGGTCAGGCTCGGGGGGATGCGGATCTTGAAGATGCCCTGCTCGGAGGCGCCAAGCGACTGGGCGTGCTTGAACAGCACCGGCATAGAGGAGAACGCTGGGTTGTACTGGGCCCAGTCTCTTGTCTCGCTGTCTTCATCCCCCACAAGGAATGACTGGGTGAGCTGCTCCTCTGTTGGCAGGAGAACCAAAACCTTGTGTGGTGAAGTGGTTGGCGCGGCATCTTCAGCATGTTCGAGAAGCGGCTGTGTCTCCCACTGGTATCGGATGCCTTCGCAAAACCTTGCTAGGGAGATCCCCTCGAGGTTTTGGGTAGGGCTCATGTTGTGTGTGTAGGCCCGTAAGTGTGTGTTGTAGGGTGCTTTGGCCAGTGAAGGTATGGAACAAAATTCGGGTGATGTCTCTTGGAGCCTGGTGGTAGGGCCCGTCAAGGTCTCGTGTACGTCTTTATCTGGCTCGGCTGCAAGTCACGGAGAGATTAGTTGCAGAGTCGTTCTTTGATGCCGGATGCAAAAAAAGGAAATGGCATGCCAGTCCGACTTTGTCGCCGAACAAAGACGCGGAGCCGGGTGCGGTGAGGTCCCATGGCCTGTTCCAGCAACACTCCCTCTGCGCACGTCCGAGAGAGTCACAAAGAGAAAACAGCCGGGGCTGCCGTGCAAGCGATGGGTCGGACGGTAGAGGGAGTGAGCCACGTGAATGGTAGTCAACGCGCGCGGAGCTAGCAAACGCGGTATGTTGGGAACATCCAGCCATCCAAATAGCGACGCTGGGAGGAGCGCTGGGAGGACCCCAATGGCGACGTTTTCCCCCGACCATGCTCCGAGCGTGCTCCTTGATGACATTGGTGAGAAAGTTTGGGTTGTTTGAGGGCACGAAATCGTCGCGCGCATCATCGCTCCAAGCCGCGTCGTCATTTGGTGGAAAATGCCTTGGACGCAACATGGAAAACAACGGCGAGAGCTTGATCGTAGAATTTATTGCGTTGTCGTCTGAGTCGACATGCGCAAACTGAAGAGAGGGAAACAAATGGCTGTTTCGTGGTGGTGCTACATCTGCCGTGACGCATCCGTCGATGGCTCCGCTCTTTTTCCTGATGACCCTATTTGGAGAACAAAGACAGATAACATTCCACCGGTTTCTGCCGCCAGAAGCCACCCGATAAATTTTTAACAAAGGATTGCGGGCATTGCGCGAATCGCACCGCCTATTTTTACTGCATGACAGAAGTGGGGGAAAACTCCCCATCCCGAGAGGAATTTTTGTCCATGTCGACCACGTTGAGCACACCTGTGCCCTGTTTGATGTCAGCCTCGAGCAGCTGGAAGTTAACTCCCGAACCCACTGTGGCACCAGTGGCGACAGCCCAGGCGACCTGTTTGAGAGGCACGGCGAAGTCCCTGCAGCGAAGATTCACTCAACCGTAAGATGGGGGCTTGACCTTGATATCACCGCTTTCAGCCAGCTCCATACTCAGCTAGGCGTGCAGATCAGATGTCTAGACGGTTTGGGGTTTATGCGCAAGAAAGCTCAGTCGCTCCGTGCTGCCATCAGCGAGATGCACATCGATCCAAGCCGGCTCGTTTTCTCCCTCTTGTTCAAGATTAATGACAGCTTGGGGTAGGATCTCGAACCCCTGGTCTCTCAACTTCATGATGCGCGGATCCTGAAGGGGGTTTATACTGCCATCAAGGAAGATGGAAGATGGAAATGCGCCCAGCGAATTGCTTGGCAAGGTGACCAAAGTTGACATCAACATCCACCTCGGTGTCGAGAGCGCTCTTGGCGACGAGCATGCCGACCCTCTCGAAGCTTCTTTGTTTGTAGCCGTGACAGAACAGGCAGTGACATCCCGAGGGTGATTTTGCTGGTAAGTTGAGATGAAGTCACGGCTAGCACACCATGTGCTAAAAACGTGCATACGATAAGCAAGCATTGGGACTCTCACATTGTTTTACCCCAAGCTTAGGCGCAGCCTTGGATTCCAGGCAGCTTGTCTCTCACCCCGCTAGCCAAGATGATCTTCTTGCCGACCCATGCACGTCCCCCGTCGTCCACGAGGCTGAACTCCGTCCCATCGTCGAGCTTCTTCACAGAAACTGCGCCCGAGCCCGCAAAGGGGTGATTGTCCCGGGATAGCGCTCGCGAATCTCGCGCGCAGCCGCTATCGATAGGCCGCGAGCGATTTGTGGTCCCAGGTGGGGACGGGTGTGCCTGACGAGGCCTCCTCCAGGGCCGGCCGGTGCTCGGGAAGATGATGAAGCCTCAGGGTCTCCCACCATCAGCACGTTCTCTACTGTGGATTCTGGAGGTCTATCAAGCAACCAATCTACTGCACGTATCACCTCTTTGCAATATGAGATCATATGGAGGTCCGTTTTCTGGAGAGGGAGGGTGCTGACATACACAGCATAAATAACTAACCAGCTAATTATCACGCAGCTTGGCTTGGAAATGCCTATTTTGCACTGAAAAGCGTTTCTTTAGATATGTAAATCTGTAATCGTTAACGCGAGATCCCGTTGATAATTTAGCTTCATCCGAAGCTGTCACTCAACCGCATGGACTTTATAACCTACATCGTGTTGATTAGCTGTCACCAACAAACACCAGGATTCGACAGCGGAGTAGTTTTGCCGATAAATGTTTGGCATGTATTCCTTGGCCTACAACTCTGGAAACAAAATGTTTGAAAATGTAATGTACGCGGCTACAAAGGTGGGAAGACGGGTCCTATAGATTTTGTTAACAGAGAGACTCCTTTAAGTGGGAGAAAAACAAAGAAGTAAAAAGAACAGCTCAGAAAGTGCTCAGCATCCGATCAAGAGTACCCCGGGCACATACTTATGTCCTGGTCTAGAACCAACTCACCATCCTCTACCTCGTCACCTTTCAACGCAATCACGGCCAACCCTAGGTTCTTGGAAACAGCAGCTGAGAAATCGCCCACAAACGCCCGTCGATCTCAACTTCTTCGCCACAACTCTACCTCGCAATCGCAGTCGCAACACGACAGCCATGTCTAGCCTCACGGCCATTGAGAAGCGAATGGTGGAACTAGCGCAAGCGAAGTTAAGCGACTGCAAGTCTCAGATCGAAACCATCCACGCCTTGGTTCATGTCAGCCGGAAAAGCATCCGAGAAGCAGTAGAGAACTTGGATGCTGTCTCAGACACTCTCTCCGCGACCGAGCAGGAGGAGCGGAGTATCGGCGATGAGATAATCTCGCTGTCAAAGGAATTTGACGAGGCGGACGTCCAGCTCCAACTCGCCGAGTCCAAGCGTGACGAGGCCTTGAGGGACGGCCGCCAAACTCTAGTGAGGAAGACGCTGTCGCAGCGGCACTTCAACGTCGCACAAGAACATCACAAGATTGCCAAGCAGGCCCTATTCCGGAGGCGGGCACGCCTCTCGCACCTGTGCAGGGTCGAGATGGAGCAGAAGGCTCGCTACGAGGAGATCGCCAAGTCGCTTGATAACATGCTGGACGAAACTCAAGTTGAATATGACCTGTATGAGAGGGAGCTGAGAGGCCTGTGGCGGCGGTTGGAGGCATGGGAGCGACTCACCACGCCCGAGGAGCTGGGCGGTTACGAGGCCGGCGTGGGCGAGATTCGCCAGTGCGCGGACGAACTCGTCCGGAGCTCCGCGGAGGAAGTCTTCTCTGAGGCTCAGCGTGAGCTTAATTAGCGAAGTACCCACGACCTGAGACAACGCAAGCCCGGGTATCTGGACAGAGACATGACTCATATCTGCATCCCGCGCGGAGACGTATCGACTGCATTGGTGGATTATCGTAAAATACAGTATCTTTCAGAAAAATGACATTCCATGGAGTAACACGCAAGTATAGTACTTGCCCTCGCAGAACCCCCTTTACGAACAAGGATTTCCGAGAGATATGGTGCTGCTTCTTGTGTAACCCGAAGATCTTCGATTGAAACCAAACAGGGAAAGAATTTCAGCCTTTTGTCTCAGGTGATGTTGGCATCCAACGTAGATAAGGGGACAACATGCCCTGCTTATCTTGAAAATTATACATCTTAACGGCCTAGCTCCGACAATATTTTACCAGCACTTTTGGCACCTTTGTGAGACTTTCGAATATTGTAGCTGAATGGGGATCCTGGAAGGAAGGAACATGGAAGATTTCGAGTTTGGGTCTGCGCACATGACAGCCCAGATATGGTAAATGTGAGAATTTCCGGGAACCAGGCTGAAAGGAGTTTCCCTTGGAGGTCAGCGCGATAGAAGAGTATCCTTTCCTGTGGCATCCAAAAGAACATACGAAGTTAAAAAAGACGAAGATGGTTTAGGCTGCTATTCTGGCCATCCAGCAAGGTTCGAGAGGCAGTTTGATACCTTGCCAATCAACCACCACGCCTCGGAAATTTCTGGGGCCGCAAAGTCCACTCCCGCCAACTTCATATCCTGTGACCTCAGCTTACCCAACAATTACCTCCGAGATGGGCATTCTGTATATGTCCTGCCCTTGGTTCAGCTCCCACTCAAATTCCTTCGTTTACCAATCAGCAGGAAACTGGATAAGAACCGTATCCTCGTATTCCTTCTCACGTAGCACAAAGTCTAGCCATAAGCTTTCTGTACCACCGTAACTACAGCTGACAGGAGCTCAGCTGTCAGCCGCTTCAGGCCCGGGGAAGCGCCAAATCGAGTCTAGACGGCTTACCGGCACGTGTTCCGGACAGCCTGAGGCTGCTAATAATTATCAGGGAAACGGCTGTGAAATCGGGTTTATTATCGCGATGGTCGCACACGCCTAGCTCTTCCCGTCCCGATGAGCTTGGCTGACCAGTGGGAAGTCGGATCGGGGCGGAGCTGGCACTCGGCGCAGGTGGTGGCTTCTGAATACTCGCCTGATTTTGCCGGACACCTCCGCGCGAACGCCAGAAGCTACGACGAGTATCTGTTTTAACGACGGTAGGTGCGGCAAGATTTCGCAAAATCGCTGTGGTAATGCCAAGTAGGAAGTCTAGGGGAGCTGAATCGGGGTGTCGATCTTGCAGTGGTTGGGATGGCGCCGACCGTTGAGTGAGATATTAGTCCCCCAGCTCAGCCCCGGTAATCACCCCGAGACCCGGTCCTATCCCATACTTTCTTGACCGGTATTGGGGCGCCAACCTCATTGCGGTGACATCTTTGCCACGATTTCGCCGAGTTTCACGGCGTTGATATGGTCTCCCGATCTTGGCAAGCCAAAAGCTTACACGCCGAACAGGACCTGTACTGTCTCGCGGGATTATTTCCCGAAAGAAGCGATCCATGCTCCTCAGCGCAGATGTGTGTGACCTACTCGCGTATGCTTGTCGTTGGTGACAAGCCCGAACAAAGAGCGACAGATGGCGCTTGTCTCCCCACGTATAAGAAGGCCGGCTCCTGGTTCATTGTTCAACTTCTCTTTGTCTGAAGCCACCCAAGCCCCCTTCATTCTCATACAAACGCTATTATTTCCCTCCAAACGCCCTTGTGTGCATACGCAACCATTTTCCACGTTAGTTTAACCTGGCTCATCTGCCGCCACCCATCATCCGTCATCATGGCTCCTCGCTCGCTCAAAGCAGGCCTTCTGGCTGGCCTTGTTGCCTACCTGGCTGGCTCCCTGCCTCTTGCCGCCGCCGCCCGCCCGCCAGCTGGCTTCCGCGCGGAGAACGCCCTCAGCACCCGCGCCCCTAGCTGCGATACTATCAAGTGCGGCTGGGGGCAGGTCTGCCAGCCTTCGGTGGATGGGACAAAGGCCCGTTGCGTCGATGTCCCGCCCGAGGGCCTGTGCGGCACCATCGCCTGCCCTCCCGGTACGGAGTGCTGCAACCCCTTTCTGGGCATCTGCATCAAGCCCGGCAGTGCCTGCCCCCGGGCTGTTTCCGAGGACTTGGAGACCCGCCAGACCGCGCAGAAGTGCGGGCACGTCCTCTGCGAGACCGGCACTGTGTGCTGCAACGCGAGCTGCGGCATCTGCGTCAAGCCCGGCGGCGTCTGCACCCAGCAAATCTGCCGGGAGAAGGGGAAGTGTGGGTCCGTCACCTGCGAGGCCGGCACTGTGTGCTGCAACCCTAGCTGCGGCATCTGCGTCAAGCCTGGTGGGTTCTGTACCCAGCAGATCTGCGCGGACAAGCAGGCCCAGTAAGCAGTCGGTCGAGGCACCCATGGAAGCCGGGCTTGGAGCGGATTTGAAGAGTATTAGTGGTCATCCCCCGGCTGCGATAGCTGATCAAGCGGAGGGTTTGCACGTTGAAATATACAAGTTAGGTTGATCGGATTTGGTTCCTTGCGTTGTTTCTTCCATTTGTCCTGTCCTTTTTTCCCATTTTTCTATCTGCCTTTATCTATCTACATATTGAACAAATATTATTAGCCACCATCAAGCGTAATGTGACCCTGACCGCGCCGATCTCAGACATTCCGAATCGCGGACGCCAAAGTGTCCTATGGATGCTACAAGGTGATTCGCCCCGCGGAACCCCCCGCGGGCACCCGCAGTGTCACTTTGGTACCAACAGCCCTAGACAGGTGCCGGGACTGTGTGCTTGTGGCGCATGACTATTGGCCGGTTCAGGGGCCAGACCCAAAAGGCAGCCCCCGAAAACCAATCGAGGCCAGGAATTTGGCCTCCGTCCCGCAGGAGATGTTCCCCCACTATCCACAAGGGGGCTTTGATCTCCAGCCCCTGCATGGGAGCCGCGTGTTTGCCTGTCTAAAGGCGTGCTGTTGCCCCGACTTTTCTCTTGCCATGTTCTGTTCAGGCAAAACCCAAGGGCGGCGAGGCGTGTTGCTCGTCGCGAGGATTGCTGCGACTACATCGCTGAAATAACATGGCGCTGAACAGCAGCGCTGCGGGGAGTGAAAAGCCCTCTCAGGGGCGTGACAACAGCATCATCAGTCTTCCTGGGGGATACTTTGGGCACGAGGACAGGCTGAACAGCGCCGAAACCGGATTGATCTCGCAGGTGAACCCCACACAGACACAGCTCCTGCACATCGGGGACCTCATCAACCTTTTGCGAGGCGGCGTGGAACAGCACCAAGCGAATGCCGCGGCTCGGCCTCAGCCCTATGCCAAAATCAGCGTGTGCTTTGTCAGCTGGCAGGCCGAAAGCAGTGCCAACTCGGACAGCAAGGCCCGGATCGCAGCCAGGGATGAGCTCAAGGGCGTGTTCAAGAACGGCTACAAGTACGCCGTGCACGACATCAGATTGCCCAGCTCCGACGTCGCCGCTCGCGAGCTCGAGCATGGCGTCTATGAGCAAGTGCGCGAACTGCAGAAGCAGAGCATAGGCAAGCAGACAGAAAGCTGCCTGCTTGTACTGCACTACATTGGCGACTCAGCCTACCGACGATCGGACAAAAAGGGTGTATGGGTGGACAGGCTCGCGGCAGGACACTCGGCCGTGTCGTGGCAGGAGGTCACCGAGGTCGTCCGCCTGGCCAGCTGCGATGTGCTGCTTGTCCTGGACTGCGGCTTCGCGCATTCGGTGGTGCGGCGGGATGTCGAGTGGAAGTGTCGGTGTGAGGTGCTTGGCACCCTGGAAGGACAGGCTACTGGAGGCTTCACCAAAGAACTGGCGTCGATTCTCAAGGCGTCGCTGGGAACGCCCATCGCCACGACACAGCTTGCTTCGAGGCTTTCACTCGGCCCGAGCTTTGGCGACTTTGGTCCCCGCCCTCGACGCGTCTGGAGTGCTCTGGCGGCAGGCGCAACCGCCCCGCCTGCCATCGTGCTTAGCGCACTGGGCGCCGCCCCCGCAGCCTTCCCTAAAACGACCACCCAAGCCGCCACCGACGGCTACTCGCGCGTCATTTTGGGCGTTAGACTTGCGAACCCGACAGAATCCTCGGTGCTGCAGCAATGGCAGTGCTGGGTCGCCGAGAGCTCCAGGACGGTGGCGGCTGGAAACCTGACGGTGGACAAGCAGCTGCTGGCTTCGGTGCGTCTCCACTGTCTCGTCGAGGGGAACCCAGCAACCGGCATCGTGTCCATGCCTACATGGCTGTGGGCACTGCTGGGACCGCATCCAGCCTGGAGCTTCATTTCCACGACCGCTTCCGACTCCAACCTTCTCCCAGTTCCGCTCCCACCAACACCACAGAACGGATCTGCACTGCCGCCCAACCCGCCGCCCTATTCTGAACATCGCACACCCGCGAAGCCGTTTGACGGCGACTCGAAGGCCTCGGCTCACAAAGATGCCGTCAATGGTGGCCCGTCTGGCAGTGAGAAGGAGAAGTCGCCAAAGTCACCAGGCCAGTTAGACAGGAACAATGTCGAGGCACTGTTCGCGGCTGCGCTGGCCTCGGCGCAACTCCGGGTGGGCGAGTCCAAAGCAAAGCGTCTGGAAGACTTCATGAAGCCACCTCTCAGCAGCGTGCAAGACCTGCTAAACGTCGTCGACAGTCAGAACGAAAAGTTCACTAGCTTCAGGGAGAAGCGCAAACCACTGTTTGACGCGGTCTTGGCTGCATGCACGCCTCTCGAAAAAGTTGGCGAGGTTCTGGCCGGCGCTGCCTCGGAAGCCTTTCCTCCTGCGCAAAACGTCTTTGCAGCTGTCATGTACCTCATCAATGCCGCCAAGGATATCTCTCAGATCTACGACTCCATTATCGAACTGTTCGTCCAGCTCTCCGACTTCACCAACCGACTCAAATTTTACATGTCGGAGAGGCTCTCCCCGGAGCTATACAACAAGGTCTCGGAAATCCTGGCGACTGTCTTTGAGGCTCTCGTCCTGGCCGCCAGCGAGGTTCACCGCGGTCGGGTAAAGGCGTACTTCAAGCGGCTTTTCGGGGGCGAAAGTCCAATCCCCGATGTTATGCAGCGCCTTGCGAAGCTGACAGAAGCCGAGGAGAAGCTGGTCATGGCCGAGACAAACGCGGGCGTCAAACGGTCCCTATCTAATCAGGACAAATTGCTTGAGATTATCTCGCGTGTTGACGTCAGCATCCAGACTATCCGGGCGGAAACACGCCACGAGCCCCAGACCCGTGAACAGGCGCTCTCGACTAACCGAGCCAAGCTCAAGGGCATTCTTCGGCCATCTGCCTATGCCCAAGACATCTATCTCGGGCTCAGCCGCACGCGAACACAGGGCACCGGCGACTGGCTCCTGGAGGATGCGTCTTTCACGGCCTGGATTGCAGGCGACATCCGGTTCCTATGGATATGCGGCAATCCCGGCAGTGGAAAATCCTACCTGACATCAAGGCTGGTGTCGTGGGGACTGAACATGCTGGAGGAGCAGGATGAGACACACATGCTGGGCTATTTCTTCTTCAAGCAAAACAACCCTGAAACCCGATCCTTCATTCAAGCTCTGCGCGACATGGCTTTCCAGATTTGCGAGCAGGATGTGTTCTACGGGAAACAGGTTCTTCAAGGGGTCTCGAGCAACGATGACATCAAAACGGTCTCGAGCGCCTTCCGTCGCCTTCTCGTCGAGCCGATAGTGCCGGACCGATGGAGACGACAGATTTACATCTTGCTTGATGGTGTCGACGAAGCTGATCCTCAGGAACTTGCCGAGTTCCTATCTCTCCTCGACGATCTCAACAAGCAAACGCCAAACAACACTCGCGTTCAGGTCGCCATGGTCGGACGTACGTCTCTCTCGGAAGCAGTCACGGAGCGTCTCGAGAACGATTCTACAGCTGGGCGCGGGTATCGAACGATTCATATCACCCCAGAACGAAACGCTACAGACATCGCTTCGTACATATCCGAAGGTGTCTACTCAGCCCGCATACTCCGCGGAACACCCGATGGCTTCAAGAATCAGGTCATCGAAGTAATGAAGAACCAGGTCGACGGGCTCTTTATTCTGGCCAAGTTTATGCTTGCCGAACTCAATCGGGCTCGGCACCCTCGCCGCATCATCGACGGCCTGCGGTCGTATCCAAAGGAGATCACGGGAATGCTCAAGAAAACGGTCCTCAATTTTTCCGAGACCCTGACCGCCGACGACGCGGCCGATCTCAACGAGATACTCTGCTGGGTGTCTGTTGCACAAATGGCACTCACACTGGAGCAGATAGAGTCTCTTCTGACACTCAAGGTTGGGGACCCCCCCTACCGTCTTGAGGAGACCCTCCGAGGCCAGCAGTCATGCTTTTTCACTTTGGAGCGCGCAGATGGCCTGTCCACAGCCGACCTTGCTGAGAGGACAAATGACGAGGTCCGTCGGCAGGCCCAAAGCGCGTTGCAAAAGTCTCCAAGCCTGGATGGCGATGGGGCCACGCTCGCCGGGAGGATCCTCAGCGCGGAGCATGAGGTAGAGTATGTGTCAAACAAACAGACTACTTTAGTGACTTTCTGTCACGCATCGGTCCGCGAGTTTTTTCTTAGCGATGACTCTACCAATCTCCGCGCCGGCGAGGGCTCGCAGGCCATCGGCTTCCATCTGCCTTCGGCACGCCTCCACGTCCTCGAAACCTGCCTTCGCATCTTCACAGACCCGGACTTCTTCACCATTGTGGGCCAAGATGGCCTCTCTCTACAGCGGTACGCAGCCTGGTACTGGCAAGAGCACCTTATGGAGGTAGACAGGGCATCGTTGCCCGCGTCGCAAAAAGCAGAGATCGGGCGGATGGTCTACGCCATGCTCAACGAAGAACTGGTGGTTCTGGCCTGGACGAACTTGTTCGAGGAGTCTCTGGACATATGGACCGACGGAAATATTGACTGCGTACGCGAGTGGCTTGGTGACCCAGAAGCGGTCGCATACTATTCCGCAAGTGAGAAGTCGTGGGCGGAGATTGCCTCCAAGAGTCAGGTGGCCCTCCTCGAACCCATGGGGCGCATCTATGCTCGGGCTTGGCTACAAGACGGGTTCGTCACTTACATGCCTACCCTGTTCTGTTTCGGTGTTGTGCAGACACTGGCTTTGATGGCCGAGGGCTCTTCGGGGCTGTGGTCGTCTTCAGAGCAACACTGGGAAGATATCACGCTTGAAAGCAGGATCATCATGGCGACAAAATGGGCGGCCAGCCACCTGGATGCCAGCTGGAAACGAAACGTACCGCCGACGCCGACCACAAGCACAGGGGAGCCTGCTCTGGATGGGCACTGGTACAGGCGTATCGGCTCAACCTTCCTCAACTTTGGCTTGCACCACCAAGCCTTGCAATACTTCCAGACCGCTTTAGCCACGGACGGCAGCATTCTCCAGAACTGCGGTCGCATCGGCCTCTGCCACGCTCTGAACGGCAACTACGAGAAGGCGTTGCGCCTACATCTTATTGCCGAGACGGTCGAAATCCATGAGCTGTCGATATCGCTCAACATAGACCTCTTCGACCCCAAGAAGCTGACACCGACCAATTCGTTCAACTCAAATGCTGAGTCGGTTGTCGCAGCATTGACTGTGTCCGAGTCCTTCTCGTCCACCACGTCATCGAGAGAGAATAGAGAGCGGCACCAGGAGATCGAGGCAGCCAAATGGCGGCTGTACCAAAACCTATGTCGCATCGCTGGTTGCTACAACAAGCTGGGCAACATTTCGCAGGCGTTGGCCTACGCGAGACGCGCAACTTCCGACATCTTTCGATACCAGCACTCTGATTTCGAGCCTGAGGCTGCCTATGCCCGTCTCCTTGCCGAGAACAGCCGCATCGCGGAGCTTATGACGCTCTTCCACGAGCTAGACACTCGGCAAACGGCGCGACACGGAGGTGGACAGAGCCGTTTCATCTCTTTCCTTCTCTCGCAGCTACCCGACTTGACCATCAGCCTATGGCTTCCCGAAGCAGCCGCCCGGACAGAGCAGACTGAGATCTTGGCACGTCGCTATGCCAGTGCCATCTCCGCCGCCACCGAGGCGCAGGACTACTGGAAGGAGCTGTACTTGCGCAACTGCCTCGGCAGCGTCTACCTTTGCTCTCAGCCGCACCATGACCGCGCAATTTCCTTGCATGAAGGTCTCTTATTTTCTCCCCTGTTCAAACCACAGAAGGGCACCTTGGCCGTGCGCGCCGAACACGTTTCTTCATTTGCGCAGCTTTCTCGCGCGTACTTTGTCGGGGCACTGGCTGCCGACCCCGTCCTGCTTGACGAAATTAAGGTCGCCCCTTGGCTATCTAGGCTAGAGACACTGAAGGCAAAAAGGCAGGTTCTGTTCAAAGATTCCAACGACGGATCTAGGCTGCGCGCCGCAGGACTAGAGTTCAACGAGGCCGCCATCTACCTCATTCTTCTCTACCGGCTTCAGGCCCAGAAAAAGGGACAGGATGGAAAGGCGGCAGAGTCCAAGCGTCTGGTGTCTGCGAGGCTTGTCGAGTGTCTAGAGCTACTCGAAGACGATGAACCGCAGAACGATGTGGTCGCGGTGCAAAATCTGCAGCGCACATTGCTCGCTGCCGGCGACGACATCAACACAACGGCGCTGTGGCAGTCGATACGGCGGCCCGTTGGAGCAAGCGAGGATACCGACATGGTTGACCCGCCCGGGGTAGTCAGTCCCGAGCCTGGTAGCAGACGCGACAAGCCCAAGGGCAAGGCCAGCCCGTCGCCACATTCGGCGACCGGCCGGAGCAGAAAGTCCGACGGTTCATCTCCCGGCAGCTCAACGCCTTTGTCTGGCAATGTTAAAGGCAGAGGCAGTCCTTCGCTGGGGTCGACTCCTGGAGCTGGTAGCCGCAGCACGAGACACGTCGATGGCAGCCCCACAATACCAGTTGCCCATCTAGCGACAAGGAAGTCGTCCGAGAGGCGTCCTAGCGACTCATCCGGCCGCTCAAGCCCTTCTTTCTCGCCCTCACCCCGCCGTCGCGGGCGCGACCTGATGCTGTCCGAAGTTTTCGAGCCTGGCTGGAGCTCCAGTTACTACTCTGGTGGGGAAGACCTAGGCGGCCTGCTAGGCGCCCATGGCACCGCTGGGCTGCTTGTCTGCGACCACTGCCTACGCCGCCTGACACCGGAGATCGAGTTTGTGGTGTGCAAGCTATGCATAGATTCCAAGGCGTGCTTAGCATGCCTGGCCGCGTTGAAGGCGCGGGCAGGCCAGCCGCCGTCACCAGGTCATGCTGCGTCGGCGTGCAATCCCGCGCACCAGTGGCTAACGATCCCTACCCTGAAGCTGCGCCTGCGGGCGGGAGAGATCCTGGTGGACGGAGCAGTCATGAAGCTGGACGAGTGGAAAGCTGGGCTGAGGCTGAAATGGGTTGCTGGCCGCACCATCCATCAGCCGGCGCCCGTCTCTGGGCTGGCTATCACGCTGAACCAGAGCTGAACAGATGGTTTTCCCATTCGGAAGGGAGGGGCACCCCATCAGAAAACTTCCTCGCCCAAGAGGCAATGCAGTTCATATCTGCACATATGACCAAGGTGTCTGGATTGATAGCTCTGACACCTATCTTGACTTCTCCAGAACGAGTAGCCAGTCGTATTCTGCAGCAGTTGGACAATGCCGCACTCATTCACAACAACGCGATCCCTTTGTGCTCAGGGTGAATGCGCATGAGCTGTTCCACCCCAATGACAAACCATTGTGATGTTGCAGCCTTTGACTGGGTCTTTGTCTCCCATTTCCACACTAATCTATAAGGTCTGGCAAATATTTTGTCTGGGTTTCCCCGGGTCCCCGCTTCCAGCTCAACCGCTTGGCCAAGCCTGATGTTACCATCATCGGACCCCTACTCTCTAGGTGCCCCCTGGTAGCCCAGACAAGATCCCACAGCCAACACACTTCCCCGGAGCCGGGCCGAGCAATGTGCGTCCGGTTCGGCGCGACGTTCAAGTGCCGGGGCTGCGGGAGGGTCTACGCGGTGATCGAGGCGTACGACACCGAGGTGTACTGGGAGCTGTGCGACAAGGCCAAGGGCAGCCTCCACCGGCGGCCCTGCTACCGCGGCTTCGGCGATATCCCCGCCTGCAGGTACAAGCGGTTCGAAGGGGACTGCACCGCGCCGGGGCGGCCGTGCACGCGCACGAGGGTCCAGCCCTTCAGGCCCGAGCCGCCGCCCGCGCCCGCGCCCAGACCGTCCGCGCGGAGCGGCGGCGGCGGCGGCGGTACCGCGGTGACGACGACGCTGGCGCTGGGCGCCGCCCTCCGTCCCTGGACCTGGCTGGCCGCCACGGTCGGGTGGCTAACCGTGTGCCCCGGCAGCGGTACGCTAAGCCGCCGCGGCGCCGAGGCCCCGGGCGAGACGGGTCAGAGGGCTGGGCCCGCGCTGCCGGCTGGCTGCTTGGTGCTGCCCGACGATGACGAGGAGTACATGTCCTGTGCGTGAGGATGGGGGCGGGCACCTCCTCTTCTCTTTGGGGATTTCGGGCATTTCACAAATGATGCAGAGATATATTCGCGCTTTGGGATTGTTGCCGGGTAAGGGTAAGTCATGGTGCGATAAGTTCTGGTGTACAATTGTGTCCACGCGGCGCAAAAAACGCCTCAATCTTAGGATTATGCGAAAGAGAACCATAAATCCATCCACCGCCCTTGCTTCACTTTCCCCATGCTTGTTTGTCCCTTAACTAAGCACGAAGGCATCA
>NW_008804546.1:2945420-2990646 GCF_000145635.1 Gaeumannomyces tritici R3-111a-1 | reverse complement strand
TCGTATGTGACCTTCTCGATATGAAACTGTGCAGATAATACCAAAAGTTGGGCAAAAAAACGAAGCAAACAAAGAAGGTGGTCGAAGCCCGGTACCAGCCTTATAATTTGGCAAGATACCTAACTACTGCGCCCTACCCTCGCAAGGTAAAAGATTATATGTACACCGAGTCGTAACCCAGGCGGCTAACGCAACGGAGTATAGGTAGGGTCCCAGTGTCGACTCGACCCATCCTTATAACCGCTATACCAAAACTGGCGTCCCAAGTGTTCTATGTCTAGTATGGACTGGGAGCGGGGTTATAAGGCTTGTGGTAGGCGCGGAGAGGGCAGGAGCGACCCTCCCTTTGCCTGTGGTAGGCGTGCCCGCCTCAACTTGGGGAGATGTGCCGGCTGCTTCCATCAGCGCAGAGTGGCACGGAGCTGAGGACCGCCCCACGACAATCGGCACAACTCGCCGGCAAGGAACGCCCAAAACGATCCGGAGATTCGACTACCACCCCATCACAGTAACGAAAGGCATCCGGGCTTAGTGATGGAAGATAAAATGCAGCTTGCAGGTTTTAACACAAGGCCACCACCTAGGCAGGTACCTAAGCCCTTTCCAAGGAAAACCAACGCTGATCCCCGCCTTTGCGCCGAATAGCCATGCCAAGGAGAAAGATTTTATAAAACGCCAGAGAAAAAGATACCCAAGGCAGCCAGCCAGCCGACCCAAAAGATAAAAAAAAAAAAGCAAACCCGTGAACGTCGTGGAACCGTCCGCTAGACCATCCCAAACAAATGACCAAAGGACACAAGACAAAAGAAAGAAGGGGAGAAGGGGAGAGGAGGAGACAAAGGAAAAAGAGGGAGGATGGACAAGAAGAGGAAAGCAAACCAAGTGAGACTCACTCAAGCAAGCAGCGCCGCTACGACGGCGCGCCGCACGACCTGCTGCTGGCTCTCGTCCAGGTACCCGGCGACGGCCTCGAGCGCGTCGGCGAGCTCGGCCTCGGAGGGTCCGCCACCTTCGGACCGCTTCTGCGGCGGCTGCTGCTGCTGCTGAACCACCTCGTTGCCGAGCTGGACGCGGTTGGCCGGCGGGGGCGGGGCTTGCCCTTGTTTTTCTTGGGCTCGCGGCGCTCGATCGTTTCGGCGGCGGCGCCTCGGTCGGTGGACCGGCCGGCGAGCACGGGGAGCGGCGGCAGTACCGGGGGACGAACGATCGGGGGACGGACGATCGGGGGACGGACGATCGGGGGACGAACGATCGGGGGACGGACGATCGGGGGACGGACGATCGGGGGACGGACAATCGGCGGCCGGCCCTTGCCCTTGTTGTTCTTCGGGGCCTCGCGGTGCTCGACCTCGGCGGCGGCGTCGGCCTCGTCGGAAGACTCACCCCTGGCGACCTCCCTGGCCGGGCGCGGGCCGCGGTGGCGGTGGCGCTCCTGCCCCGCGAAGCCACGCCACCTCTGCGCCATTTGGCGGTTGGAGGCTCCCACGTCTGGCACGATGGGGTCGCGCTGCTCGATGACTGCGCCCTCGCCGGCCCCTGACACGAATGAGGCGGGTGCGGCCGGGTACGCCAGGACCGGCATGGCGGCCGCGATGAGGAAGGCCCCGAAGGTCTCGAACTTCATCGCGTTTGTGGTTGCGTGTAAGTTAGGTTCAGTCTCTTTGTGGGGGTGTTAGTATTTGGGGCGGAAATGGCGCGGGAACACCCTGTTTGGGGTTAAACGTGGAGGAGGATGTTTGTCGCAAAGGTTGGATGCGTGTCGAAGAGGTTGGGAGGGCGAGGAAAAAAATGTTGGGTTAAATAGCTTGTTGTTATGTCGAGAGGGGTCGATGGGTGGAGAAGATAATGCTGTTGTAAGTGAGGCTGCTGTGGATGATGGAAATGGATATCAAAAACGTCGATTTGCCGGTCGGTTCGTGCTTCACTTATACCAGACCCCGATGAACATCCGACAGTAAGATGGTCGACGTGCTGCTTGTTTGTGTCACTCGAGACGCCTGCGATCGCCGCAGGCAGAAGCCAAACAGGGCCAGGGCGACTGTGCCAAGCGAGCGGGCTGGCAAGGAACCACACGCGAGCGAGCCGCAATCCGCAGCACGCCAAATGCCCGCTACTGCTCTCCGTGCCAAGGCGCAGCCGTTCCTTTTTCCGAGCAGGTATCGGATTCCATTCCCCTCGCTCATATAGCGCATGCTGTCGATCGGACTTGTAGCAATGCCAGCGTTCGCTTTCATGCGCGAGGGGCATCAATTAATTACTGTGACGCCAGACGCGCGCATATCGCTTCTGCGATCCTCCCCCGCGCGCTGAGCTGGGCCGCTAACCGTCCGACGACTGCTGCCAGCCACAACCCAGGTCAAATGTGTAGCCATCTCGAATTCAAGAGATGTATGCGAGATGCATAGTAAGTACCTACCTACCAGCCGCGCTGTGAAACAAGGGATGCGAACGCCTCGTTAAACCGATCCGAGGTCATAATTACCAAATGGGAGTAGGTAGGCTTAATTAATGCCTTGTTATTGGCATCAGGCTGGAGGGGAGGGAATGCAATAGGGAAACGAACTGCTGGGAGACGCTGGTTGTGTTTCTCGCTCTGGAGAGACAAATTAGCAAATGCCCTTTGCAGCCGCGTCGATAGTATAGCACAGTCATTCCAAATAACCATTATACAAGAAATCTTGCCGTTTATATCGCGGGAGGAGGCGTTACCAACCAGTAATTAGGTGGGAGCTTGCCGGTAAAGCTCGGTACCGCATACCCGCCCAGGAGGACAGGGACCCAGGCGTCCACAAACAGGGAGTCGGAACCTCCCTGAACCTGTAGACATTCTTCTATATACCTAGCTACCTGGATTTACAGCCAGATGGACCATAGTTTCTGTTACCGATCCATATGGCCCTTTGCAGTAATACATGTGCAAATACATCAAAAAGTACAATTACTGCGTAAACCCCGAACCAGCCCAAAGAAAACGTAGCAAAGATTAAAGATTTTGAATATGAAAGCTGCTCCGCGGACCGGGGGGCATACTCCATTAGGACCTGGAAGATAAACTTCAAAAGTAAACTCGGTGTAAAAACCAAGACGAATATCAGCATAGTCCTACTCTTTTTGCGTGAGCGTTTAATTTTTGATCGAGTGATATAGCCACGAGAAGCGGTGCCAAAAGCTCGAAAAGAGCAGGTAAAATCTGGAGACCAAGTCGCAATTGGTTTGGTCGATTAGACAGTGGGCCCTCGTATCCTATGTTGGAATTGTGGGCCTGGGATCGGACGACGCGGATAGTTAATGGTGCGTATAGAGTGATTGTAAACTGGAGGATTAAGAACACGACGCATGGTCCAAACCAAGAGTTGCTGGCGTAGCAATCGTTGGATATGGCAGTGTTTAAATCCCATTCCTTTTCGGTTGCTGCCAGTCCGACCTGTTCGGCTGTATCACTCGTCGGTATCATTGTGTCATCCCCGGAAGCGGGTGATGGTTGCCTTGTTGAGTCCGACGTGGGACTCTTGTTTAGCAGCCTGCTGAGGAAAGAGTTGCTTGCTGAGAATGCGGAGCCAACAAGGAGGAGTACCGGGAGGACTTGGCCAAAGGTGAACTTGCTTTCCTCTTCATACAGCGCCGGGCTGTACCCCCGAAGGTCAAACAGTTTCAAGGTTCCCCATAAAAGGGAAAATAGAATTGCGACAACCTTTGGCAATAAATGTAAGCTATTAGCAAGCAGGTCCCACTCTCAAAAAAAGGAGTTTGATTTAGGATAAACCCGCACCTCAAAAAGCTGAGAAGTTAAGGCGTCGGCTAGAATACGAGCCCAGTAGAACACTGCCACACAAGGCCATAGAAAGAGGCTTCTCCATAATTGCAGCCTTATAGGCGTGGACTTTGAAGGAAACGTTGAGCGGAGGAGTGTTGTAAAGACGCTTCGCAAGGCTTTACTAGCAAATCTTCGCAAAGATGAGTTGAAAGCGGAAGAAAGAGGCTTGAAAAGTTTGACAGTTCTAGTGGCAAAGACAGAAACCAAAAGAGTCATCGAGAGAATAACCTCCTGGGCAGCAAGGGTTTCTGAAAACTTGATCGATAATTCGGAGCTGATTTGGTTGAATTTGCTGAATCCATAGCTGAAGTCAAAGTAACAGATGGCACTTGAAGACATGTTGGCTGCGCTGACGGAGAAAGACGTGTTGGGATCGTAGACGAAACCGGCTGCACCGATCTTCGAGTTGATCCACGGGCCCCTCCAGTTGAAGAAAGCGGTCGGCCCAATGGCTACCAGGAGGAGCACGAGGAGCAGAAGCGACAGGGTGAACCGGAGAAGCCGCATGCGTGGGCTGCGCCGGAGGTGCGTGTGCAAGACGGAGAGGGACGCGAGGTGCACGATGATGGAGAACCACGCCAGGTTCACCACCATCTGCCAGTGGTAAGCCGAGATGGGAGGTCCATTCGGGGATCCGCACTGGAGGGAGAAGAAGCCACTGACGAGGACGGCGAGGCCGGTGAGCAGCTGCACATCGCTCATGTCCATTATGCACTGCGGTTCAAGTTGTTGCGCGGCGACCAAAAATGTTAGTGGATAGGCAAGGCGGCGGAAGTCGGACCTGTAACCCAGCGACGGGGGCGCTAACCTCGACGAAAGCCTTCTTAGCATTGCGCCACGGGCCTCTCTTGCGCCTAACCCGGCCGAGAAACCAACAATCGACACGATTTGGTCGCCACCAGTTTGCCGAGTTGTCGCTGGACATGGGGTCCGGGGCCGGTGCCCCAGGGCTGCAGGCGGCATCGCTGCTATCGGGATCGAGGGCGAAGGGGTTCGCTGTTGGGTCGAAACAAGCGAGATAGTTGCCAATGAGGAGGACCAAGACGAGACAGGCACTTCCGATGAACGAGACAATAACCTGGTGATATCAAGGAACATGTGAGCACGGTGCCTGGGAACAGGGGCAGAAAAAAGGACGTTACTCACGCCTGTGCCTGAGATGTCGCTGTAGGGCTGTAGGGGCGGGTTCTGCGAAGAATCGGCGCCACAGCACGCCTGGGGGGCCATGATGGACTCCTGACAGGTGCTGTACACGACCAGCAAAAGATGGGAAATGCAAGATGTAGCAGGTACCTAAGAAATGATGAGGAGGGAGATGCGTGTTTGGCGTGCAACTCTTCCGGTCGCGAAGGATGGGACCAGCTGGTTTAAATATCTCCAGCCCGCAATCCAAGGCCATGGACCGCTGGTAAGGCTCCCAGTAACATGCGCTTGGCACGAGGGAGGCAGCGGCTAGAGTGCGGTGCCGGCCTGGGGCGCAGCGCGCAAAGCCGGGCAACATTGCATCATGCTATGTATCAGCGATAATACCCCAAAGTCATGTTGTGTCACGTTCCTAGAGACGGGCGTAGACGGGCGCGGCTGGATTGATTGGACAGGATGCTGAAGGAAATGATACATAAAACAACGCCACGGGTGGGAAGCCTCGTTTCGGGATCATCCCCTCAGCCCATGCAGGCTACTGAGGTCTGGCCGGCTGCCTCTGCTCGCCAGCATCAAAGCGCCTCTGCTCCCTAGCATCAAAGCCGGGCGACGTGGACGCGCGGGGGCGGGAAGCGCGGAACTTTATGGGGGTGCAAGATTGAGCTGTACGGCTCGTTGCCGACGACGGGCTCAGCCGATACCGGCCGTGGGGGCTGAAAAAGACGGTGATTGGGGGCGCCGTGGCTGTTGCTCCTCCTGGGTTTGCAGCTGCCGCCAAGGGCGCGTCTCGCCGAGCCAATCACGAAGGACTGCGGCTTCCCTGCTGACGCCGCCGCCACTCCGCCTCCCGAGAGACGAAGTGCGGATTGGTAGCCCTGGAGGCGCTGCTGCTGCTGCTGCTCCGATGAACCAGCCCGAGCTGTAGTTTCCACGTGGTATATGGTGGTATATGGTTGAGCACTTTCTACAGCAGCAGGCCTGGCTTTACGGCAAACAACCTGCTGACACTATCGTGCAGGGGTGGAGGAAGGCTTGTGCTGCCCCGGGAATAGATATCGTCATACCCGGCGCTGTGGTGTAGTCATCTCCGAACTGGTTTGCTTGGGAGCCCAATATCCTCTCATTAGAGACCGGCGACTCCACCGCCCTCATGGCGTTACCAGCCGGTCTGGATCCGTATTTATCG
Source organism: Gaeumannomyces tritici R3-111a-1 (assembly GCF_000145635.1). NCBI lineage: Eukaryota > Fungi > Ascomycota > Sordariomycetes > Magnaporthales > Magnaporthaceae > Gaeumannomyces > Gaeumannomyces tritici. Next base: position 2,984,503 of record NW_008804546.1, on the reverse strand, counting down.
CCGCCGCCGTCGTCCCATCTTTCAAATTTGAGGATGCAAAACCAGCGCGGCATAAGGGGCTCCGCCACCATGTCCCCGTCATCACCGTCCTCGCCAGGCCAAACTTTGCAATCATAATCGCCGTCATCGCCGCCATGGCCTCCTTCAGCGGCCTCTCGACGGAGCTCCTCGTCGCCGTCTTCGGCGCGCTCAACCCGCCCGACCAGGCGCGGCTCAGCAGCGCCTGCCGCCGCCTGCGCGACGTCGGGCTGCACCAAGCCTTCATTTTCAAGTCGCTGTCGCTGACATGGGCGAGGACCCACGTGTCCGACTCGGCGCTTCTGGTGGTCCGCAAGTACGGCGCTATGGTCCGGGAGCTGATTTTCTTCGTCGACCCCCCCTTTTATCCCGACGGCGGCGGCGACGGCAGGGACAAGACTGCGCCTCCGTTGCCGGCCAGTTTCGTCGCCCTGCTCACCGGCCGCGACGAGTCGGGCGCCGCTCTGCCGCTGTCGCACCTCGACCGCATCGTGCTCGAATTCCCCTCCACCTTCGAGGTAAAACCCAAGGACGGGGGGAAACGTGCATACGGGCAAGGCAAGTGCCTGTATTTTGACTGCTACGGCCACGAGGCGCCAGTCATTCGCAACAATGCCCTCGTCGACACGGTCATGGAGGCGCTGGCGAGGCGAGGCGACGCCGCTGCAACGACGAAACCGATCACGAGCCTCAAACTCGCAAATTTTCCGCCCCGCGAGTGCCCTTCCCTGTCCACGGACGAGTGGCGGCGCTTCCTGTCCCGAATGCAAGATTTCGACTTGTCCTTGTATGGCGACGGGGTCGAGCCCGATAAGCTCTTTGTAACCAACAACCAGGTGGCCTACCTGAACCTCAGGGACAGGCTCGGGGACTTGATACTCAACCGTCTCCCCCAGGCCCGGCGCCTTCGATTCTACGGATCGCAATACGCACCTCTTGGTGCGCACTTTGAGCGGACTGAAGACCTGCCCTGGGATCCCACGACGGCGCCCTTGCTCCAAGAGCTGGAGCTCGGTTATATATTTGTCGGGAGTGAACTGGCTTCGTTGCTCCAAAAGCCCGGCAAGAATGCCGCAAGGCGGCCGCTCTCCGTCACCTTGGCCAACGCCGATGCCCACGGTAGCCCCGATTGGGAGGACGAGACGGAATGCATCACTTGGGCCCGATTTTTCGACGTGCTCGTGGAGCAAGGGGCGCGCTTTTCCGTCTTTAACGTCACGCCCACGCGGACAGGGTTTGACGACTACGAGGAAAGCGATTGGCAGACTGTCGAGAACCCGACGCCCACCGAAGACGCTATCGCTTGCAGGGAAAAGCTCGCCGCGAATCCCGGATTGTCCGTTTTCACTTATGGTCGTGTAACAGACAAGTACGCCGACTGGTGGCCTGATTTGGAGGAAACCATGCAGTCATTCCTCGCGGGCCATGATCAGGCTGCCTACGAGCGGTTCATGGAGGAGGCGGTTAAGAATCGGCACGAGTAGAATCCTTAAGTAGCTGGTTGTCCCTTGAAATGGGGAACGTCGGGGGAACTTGTCTCAAACCTGCGTCTTTCTTTTCTTCTTTGCCTTCTTCCTGCCCTGCATCGCTTTTTGCCGTAGCTGGCTGGCGACCCGGCTTTTGCTAGCCAGTCCTCCCCTTACTGGTTTGACTAGGGGAGAGCGGACGGGATCCCGTATATTCCAGTGGGTATGGTCGTATGTATCCTTCTCGATATGAAACTGTAGGGATAATACCAAACGCTGGGCATAAAACGAAGCAACAAAGAAGGTGGTCGAAGCCCGATACCAGCCTTATAATTTGGCAAGGTACCTAACAGGCGAACTACCCTACTCGCTATCACGGTCCTGTGGGCGCCCTAACCCAAAGCTGGTAAAATGACGAGGCAGGATGCCCTTCGAGTCCATCCAGATGACGTGTGAAAGGAGGGAAACCAAAGATCTCCCACTCATTAGCGACCAGGTGTTTCGAGTGCCAGAACAAACAAAGAGCGCCAAGATCAAAAAGAAAAAAAACATCTTTTAGCACCCGTACTGGCCACTACTAACGATTAGGCCTAAGTGCGACAGGCTGGAGTAATTCTTGCCTGATATAACGGCGAGCTCCAACTGGGTTGTATTTGGCTGGGCCTCGTGATGGGCGGCACAGCTGACACGAGCTACAGCCAATCACTTCGAGGGTTCAACACCACAACAAAGTCACCCAACGTTGGGCAGCCACGCATACGTTCTCATGGAGGTCCGCCAGAGCTGTAATGCCCGTCTTCAAAGGCAGCCGGTTAAGCCGAGCTCCTCCTCGCCTCAACTTCGTCTCGCACCGGCCTTGGTGAACATATCTCTTGCTATCGCCTCTCTTTTGGCGTTACTGCCTCAACTTTGTATGGGACAAGGGTTGGGCCTCGCCAAATTCATAACCCCCGTTTTACCATACTGCTAGCTCCGTCTATCACGCCGCCTGCTCCTTCTATCATGCCGCCGGCTCCGTCTACCACGCCACCAACGGGTATGTTGAAACTCTGCCCCGCGTTACAAAAAGCTCGTAACTCACATTCTTTAGACGTCAGGTCATCCCATCACGAAGAAGACACAGAATATTTGTCTAAAGCCTCCTATACTGCCGCAAGCGAGTCGTGTGTTCCTCCCTCCCCGTCTGCCGCCGCCGCGGAGGTCGCCCGAGCTGCCACGGATGGCAGAGTCCCCGACCATCGCCGGCCTGCAACTCGCATTGCAGAACATATCCCAGCCATTTCTGAGTTCAAGGCACTCATGGTTGACGAAGTCAATGAGAAGGATTTATTCCACGGTGTCGGGTTGGGACGCGCAATGGGGACGGGACACTTGCCTCTGAGGCTGGTGAAGCTCCCTGTCGATGACGTCTCCAAAGTTGCTGTTCTTTCATGGCGCTGGGATGGGGACCTCGAGGTCCGCGGCTCCAAGAATATTGCAATCGCGGTTCACCAAGCCAAGAAAATGGGCGTTCGATACCTTTTTATCGACCTTGTCTCCATCGATCAATGTCTGTCTGGGGACGCGCTGATGGAACAAGTGGTCTCGTTCTCATCGCTCTACAGCACCATAACAGTCATTGCTGCATACGACAAGGACGGAGAGAATCGCGGGAGAACCATGCATCGCCCGTGGATCTCCAGTGAGGTGCGGCAGTTCCTAGACAGCCCCGCCAAGACCGTGTACGTCACCCACAAGTCCACCACATTACGTTCGGCGCTCTTATCCCCTTTGTTCTGTGGTACGCTGTCACAAATCAGGAGAGGAGGTTTCGTCAAAACAATTCTCGGCATTCTTTGCGATAAAATCGGGATGGCTTGCGTCTCTGACCTCAAGTTCATCATCCCACCATACGCGCGGATTCTTGCCGCTGCCTATGAGAAAATGAGTCGAAACGACTATCTCCTGACAGCCGCGATCCTCTGCCGTATCCATGCACCAGAAGGGATCTTCATCTTATGGAATATCAGAGCCATGAACTACAATCGGTGCAGTTTCGAGGAGATTGGGGATGTGAAAGACGGCTATTTCTCATGGACCGTTTACCATATCTTCCTCGATCAGATCCAGATCGGGGAATTGCGGCGCGGTCCTATCGGGGGAACATACGACCTCTGTTACTCGTTCGACGCTTTACCACATGCGGAGCATGTCATTTTCGCTGCACTTGGAATGACAGACTCTGCCTATGGAGAGTTTGTTGCACAGGCAGAAATACGACGCGCTTGTCTCAGGACGAAAGCACACAAGGATGAAGCCAAATGGCGCAAGCCGCACGTTATTTCCGTTACCCTGTAGGGAAGGAAACGGGCAAACTAGGTCCACGGTAAGGACGAAGAGCGGGTAGATGCGATAGGACGTTGATGGCACAAAATAAGAAGTAAACGGGCCCACAAGATACATAGTACGCACCCACTTGAGTGCAAAGACCGCCTAGCCATTGCAGTGCTCCTCCCCCTCACTGTCGCTGGGGCTAGCAGGCGTGACAAGACAGGATGCCATTCGACTCATCGAGATGGGGTGCACCAAGAAGGTATCATATAATTTTACCTCGTTTGTCGGATCGGGCCAGCTAGGAACCCCGAACAGGGACTAGGTGACTTGCAAGGGCCAGCTTTGGGACATGCGTCATGCACATGGACATGCATCTAGCCGGTGTGCGTTGTGTACATATTTGTAGTTCCGGGCAGCAGATGCCATCACGGCCCAGGATTTTAAACTTTGCATGATTTCATATCAAGTCTCCTCCCGCTACAGTCCGAAATGCGGCCCCGACGACATCTCCCCATACCCTTGACGGCGCTTTGCGGCATGGCGACGGCACAGGGCAACGGCCGTCCAGGGCACGGCCTGATCGGGTACGGAACCGAAATGTACAACCCGCCGTGTGCCTACACCTGCGGGAGCATGGCGGTGCGGTTCAAGCTCGATTGTGGCGACCAACACGGCGCCCTCTCGCCGTCGCCCGAGTGCCTAGCAACCAACGACCCCTACCTCCAGACGGCGGCTTGGTGCATCCACACGCACTGCCGCGGCGTCGCGGCCTCCAAGCTCGAGTCCTTCTGGGAGACGGAGCTGATCGGCCACGAGGTCGCGCAGCCGTCGCCCAAGTACGGGTACGCCGAGGCGCTGGCGCGCGCGCGGGCCGCGCCGCCGACGGGCATCGCGCCGCACGACCAGTACCTGAACGCCACATCCCTGGTCAATGAGGAGACGTACCTGGCCGCGTACAACGGCAACCACTTCTACGAGGTCGGCGAGACAATCACGTCGGGTTACGCCATCTTTCTCTTCGTCGTCTGCGTCGCCATCCCTATCGCGCTGTCGTGGTTGGCCGCCTGGCTGCCGCTGCCGCCCGGTCTGGAGTCGCGCGTCTACGGCTGGTTGGTCGACCCCCCGGTCCTCGGGAGCCGCCACGCCGCCGCCGCCCCCGCGCTGTTCGGCCTCGGCCTCGTGCCGACGCGCGGGCAGGCGCTCTACCTCGGCTACGTCCTGGCCGTCAACGTGGTGTTGTGCTCGACGGGCTACGTCATCGTGGAGCCGCACGGCTGGTACGGCTCGGTGCGCGAGCAGGTGCTGACGTACGTGGCCAACCGGACGGGCCACCTGAGCCTCGCCAACCTCGCGCTCGCCGTTCTCTTTTCGACCCGCAACGGCGCCCTGCTGTGGCTGACGGGCTGGGGCCACGGGACCTTTCTGCTGCTGCACCGCTGGGTCGCCGTCATCTGCGCGCTGCAGGCCGTCGCCCACTCGGTCCTGTACCTCGTCGTCTTCCTTGAGCGCGGCGGCGATGTCTACGCCTTCTCCGCGACGCAGGCCTACTGGCTCTGGGGCGTCGCGGCGACGGTCCTGCTCGTGGCGCTGGTCCCGCTCTCGGCCCTGCCGCTGCGCCGCCGCTTCTACGAGGCCTTCCTGGCCTCGCACGTCGTGCTGTCCGCGCTGGCGCTGGCCGCCTGCGCGTGCCACATCTACTACCGGTACCAGTGGCAGTGGGGCTACGAGATCTGGATCTGGATCGCCTGCGCCTTCTGGGCCTCCGACAGGCTCGTGGCACGGCCGTGGCGGGTGCTCGTGCGCGGCGGCGGCGGCGGCGTTGTCAAGAGGGCCTTTGTGACGGTCGTAGACGGCGACTACCTCAGGCTCGACATCCCTGGCTGCCGCGAGGGCAGCGGCCACGTCTATCTGTACTTCCCGACGCTGACCTGGCGCGTGTGGGAGAGCCACCCCTTTTCCGTCGCCGCTGCGCTGCCCCGCCCTGGTTTCCAGCAGGAGCAGCGGAGGAGCAGCAGCGCCCAGCACTGGCCGCCGTCCTCGGAGCCGCGTGAGACGGCAGACGCGGCGCCGGAAGATACCGACCCCGAGCCCAAGACGCCCAGCACCGCCGCCTCCTTGCCCCTGATGGGCGGCCGGCACGCAACAAGCCCGAGCGCCGCCTTTTACCTCAGACGACGCGGCGGACTCACCGCCACCCTCGCGCGACAGGCCCACAGCGGCAAGGGCATCCCCGTGCTCGTCGAGGCGGCGTACGGCGCCGCGCACACGTCCATCTGCCCCGCGCCGCGCGCGACGACGACGGCATGGTACCCGAACCTGATCTACGTCGCCGGCGGCGTCGGCATCGCGGCCGCCCTGCCGCTGGTCCGGGGCGCGCCACGGCAGGACAGCCGTAGCCGCCGTCGGCGACTCTTCTGGGGCGTGCGCACCGCGCCGCTCGTGCTCTCGGTGCAGGAGCTGCTCGGGGAGGACGGACCGCTGCCGGCGGGGGGCGGCGGCGGCGACGGCAGCGGGGTCCGGAGGGCGAGGTGGGGGGACGTCAACGTGGCGGTCTCGGTCGGGGCGCGGTTTGACCTCCCGCGCGTGCTGGGAGAGGCGCTGCGGGAGAACGAAGGGTCCGGCGGCACCGTGGTCACGGTCTGCGGGCCGCCGGGCATGGCTGACGAGGTCAGGGTGACGGTGGCGGCGGCGGCGCGCAGAGGCGTGGCCGTAAGGCTGCTGGAGGAAAGCTTTTCCTGGTAGGCATCAGCACATGCTGAACGGCCCGCTGTAGCAGCACAAGACTTGCAATGATGAAGGTCATATACGTAACTACCTAGGTATCTTACTTCCTGCCCTATCCACACGCACCATTATCGCCCCTTGCGGGCTCGTTTTCCAGAAAGCTTCCATTGCCGATGCTTCCCGGCCTGAAGTATCTGATATATGAATATCTAGGAATCTTGTGCGTGTCGTGTCATGTCATGGCGTATAATAAGCCGCCAAAAAATATTAACCGGAAGAGACAGTGGGTAGTGGTATCTTTAGCGTGGTGGTACAGGCGTCGTCTCCCATGCGTAACCCCGGAAATGCAACGCTCCCTCGTGGAAAAGAAAAGATCAAGAGAATGTCAGATATCGTACAACAGTTCCCGCCCTTGACCCTGGCGGCATCACTCAACCCGATTAGTACCGACCCTGCTGGGGTGCTCCTCCGTACCGGCCGCCGCCGCCGCCGAACGTCGTGCTGTCCGGCCTTGGGGCGTTGGGCGTTGGCCTGAAGTAGAGAGGGGACGGGGGGTTGGCGGGCTCGAAGTTGCCCGGCTGTCTCGACATCCTCTCGGCGGCGGCGTAGTGCTGGTTGATCTTGGCGATGGCCTGGTACTTGCTGAGCGACTCCCTGTCGGCCTGGGTTTGGGTCATGCCCACGGGGGCAGGCGAGATTGGGTACTGCGTGTACTGTTCGTTGCCTCCGCCGGCGTAGCTGCCGCCCATGCCCGCGCCGCCGGCGAAGCCGGCCTGGCCGTCCTGAGCCCGGCTAGTGCTGCCGGCCGCGCCGACGGGCGGGGGAGGCCGCTGAGCGGCGTACTGTTGCTTCTCATCGTATCGCGTGTTTTCCATCGAGTTTCGGTTGGCGCTCCTGGCACCCATGGGCCACTCATCGTCCCGTCCAGCAGCCGCTGCGCCAGCGCTGGCGGCCGCCACGTTCCCTCCACTAGTTGCTCCCACCCCGCCACTCCCTGACCGGATTGGTCCCTGCCAGGGGTTAGAGTCGGTTCTTGCTAAGGGGCGGGAGATGAAGTCTGGTGTGGGCGCACGCTCCGCCGCCTGCTTGGCTTTCTTTCTGTTGGCTTGGCGAACGCAAAACATGGCGATGATACCGGCGACAAGACCGACGGCGACTGTGGAGTGAGGGGATAACGTGTTAGCGCGAGTGCTCAGCGAGACTGGCAGCATTGACCAGGTTTGCGGGAGTGACATACCCAGTATCCCCACCAACACTCCAATCTGCTGGCCACGGGCGTCGGGCGAGTCGGCGTTGGCAGATCCTCTGTCGGGCGCTTCGGCGGATTCGGTCGGCTTCATCATGTCGGAGGCCATGGTGCCGGTCGAGGAATCGGAGGGGAGTCCTGGGATCAAGTTTCCAGCCTCGGGCAGCACGGAAGCAGAGGGAGTCGGAGTCGCCGAGGTTCTCCCGCGGCCGCGGGATGCGCTGGTAGGGGCCTCGGTCTGGCTGGGCAGGCCGACGCTGCTGCTGATGGCGCTGTTGACTGCGCTGCTAACGGCGCGGGCGCTGGTGCTGCTGGCGGCAGTGGTGGAAGTCGTCGACCGGGCGCTCGTGCTCGTGCTGCTGGCGGCAGTGGTGGAAGCCGTCGACTGGGCGCTCGCGCTCGTGCTGCTCGCGACGCTCGTCTGCTGGCTCGATTGCTGCGGTGCGGGTGCGGGAGCCCTCGCGGGCTGGGTCGGGGAAACGCCAAAACCGGGGATCGATCGGGTGGTAACGCCGGGCTGGATGAGGAGGATCGGAGCCGGCACCGGGGCCGGCAGCCGGGTGGGGACATTGGTCTGCCTCCGGCCAAGAATGGCCATGAGCTCCTCAACAGTTCGTGGGGGACTGCAAGATGCGGAGCCGTGTCAGCCGGCGTCCACCCTGGCTGCCACACAAGCTGCCCTTTTGCATCAACTTACCGCATATCGAACTCGCTTATCGGGGTGATGTCGTGACGTATAAAGGAAGACTCGCTTCGATAGTTGAAAGGACCGGCCGCGCAAAGATATGAAAATGATGGCAAAAAATGCCACGAAAGGGAAAGCAAATAAATGCGACCCAGCGCAGAGCGAAGTGAATAACAGAACGGAGGGAAAGGAAAGAGTCCGTTTACTGGGTGCGCATGTTAGTGTCGGTGGCGCTTGTCCTCCAATGATGTTTGCAACGACCCGCGAAATAAAAGAACTAGATCGATCCCCGCAAGCCAGTTGCCGTCGAAGAAAGAAAGAAGGAGAAGAGAAGAAAAACACGGGATGTTTGTCGAGAGGGGGGTGGAGGGAACAAAAAGAGGCCAGAAGAAAATGAGAAAGGTGCCGCGAGCGCCCTGCTTCTTGAACCCAAGCAAGAGGTTCGTGCAATATTAGCCGTCAATCTCTCCCCTCTCTCCACACACACCCCACTTGAGACTCTCGCCTCTGCGATGCAATGGCCGCAGGCGTGCTAGGCAGGGCTGCTTGCGCTGCCGTGCCCTTGTCGGGGGTCGGGTTGGGCGTGGTGTGTGTAGCCGTCTGCCGCGGAGAGCGTAGGTACGCGGCCCCTACAGGGAAGGTCGAGCCGTCACGCCGGGAGCTTGCGATGGCAAGTCTTGGATCGACTTTCCCTCGATGGGACTTCCGTGGGCGCTCGGAGCTGGTCGGCTAGCATGGGGGCGGTTCTCAACGCCTCCTTCGAAACGGGGCCAGGGGGGAGGCTCCGTGGCAGCCCCTGCAAGGGACAGGCAAGGCAAGCGCAGCCAGTAGGCGTGCCGCAATTCCAGCGTGGCCGATGCAGCGATCGGCTGGGGTCGTGGTGGGCCGGCCCTGAGACGGCCAAGACTGTTTCGAGGAAGCATCAATACCACGCTGCCGTCGAGCACGCCCACCGGACGCCCACCGGCAGCGCCGATTTTGGCTCGACCACCCAACGGGGAACAAAATCGCACCTAGAGAACCGTCGCACGCCGCGATCCACGGGTCCAATCGTGCTTGGCCCTGGGGAAGGAGGGGCGATGGCGCGCCATGGACTATAGTGCGATGCCGTGGGCGGCGAGATAACAGCAGGCAGGGGGCTTGCCAACCGACATGACTGGCATCCGCATTCAGCTCCCTTCTGGATCCAGAGATGGTGACATATTAATCGGGATCGTGCTGACCGGTCAACGCCGAGAGATGTGATTGAATGCTGAATGTATCTTCAATCGCGAATTTCCAGTTTAGCTTGATTGAGCAGGGGCTGCCAGCTTTCACCTTTGCGGCAGGCACGAATCGCGCACGAATCAGGCCCCTGCCACGCCTTCTCGAACATTTCTAGCCCAGCGGTTTCGAAAACTCAGCGGCTTTCCCAATCCAGGCCTGGCGACTGATCGATGCATCAACCTGCTGTCGCTCTATTCTGGTTTCAGTGGTGCCAATCGTGGCAGTATATAACCTGTCAACCATCCGTCGCTCCTCGGGGTCAGGCAGCTTCCCGAAGCCAAGAATCAGTGATTTAATTTTCCATCTTGACAACGCTGCGAGTGCAGGCAAGGAGCAAGGACAAATAGGAAAAAAAATACCCGAGACAGTCCCCACCCACTATTTGTCGATGCTATCCAGGCTCAGCGCGACTTTTGGCTAACGCTGTTTGGGATATCGTACTTTGAAAGATGGTCAGTGGTAGGTGCTCAACCTCAGGTCCAACACCAAGGCAAGCCATCGGGATGGATGTGACGTGCTCCTGTTTGGCCTGAAGCTCCCAGTGCACGGGTCCCTGAGGAAGGATAGAAAAGCCCCTACTTCCTCCGCGGAGGCCGCTGAGGCGGGTCTGCGATTGGTGAACCACATGAGTAAATTGTGGACCGAAACACATTTCCCGTGCCAACTTATCGAGGCGCTTCAACGAAACAACGTCTTTTTTGGCACTTTGTCCCTTTTTTTTCTTTCTTTTTTTTTGTCGGAAAAGGATGGATCCCGGCAATGCAATGTCGGCTCACCCTGCTGTTGGGCGCCGAGCCAGGCCGGAAGCTCTGATTCTTCACGCCACCCGCCACCCCAGCACCTGCTGGCCAGCTGATCCCCGCCGACGGCTGTCAACTACCGGAGCCTACCCTCGCTGCGCGTGCCGCAACCCCGGGTGACGCGGACGGATTGCCAGCAGGGGATCCAGCTAGGGGAGAGACCGGGGCGGCACAATGTGCCCAGAAATGCTTTGTTCGAATGAGGTAAGGTGATATTCGAGGCCTATTCTTGCACGCTTCCTTTCCCGCCAAGCTCGCATGTCTCCGCGCATACGGATGGATACAGATACAGATACATTTATGCAACCAACCAACCAGAAGGGTCTTACCGCCGACATCTCACGGCGATTTCGCGATGGCCGCCTTGACCTCCTCGCCCTTGGTCTGCGCCTCGGGCTTGAAGTCCTTGAACTTCCTGGCCGGCACGCCCTTGATGAACATCTCGTCCAGCTCCTCGTACGTCCGCCCGGCCGTCTCGGGCAGGCAGTACCAGATGTAGACGAGCGACACGACGGCCAGGCCGCCAAAGATGAAGGCGACGCGGGCGCCGAGGTTGGCCTTGTCCGGGTTGAAGAGGTACGGGAGCACGAAGCTCCAGGCCATGCCGAGCAGGTTCTGCGCCGCGAGGCCGATGGCGATGGTCTTGATGCGCAGGCGCGACGTCGACACCTCGCACAGCACCGTGAAGGCTGTGGCGCCGATGGTGGCGTTGTACCACCAGCAGTAGATGAGGATTAGCCCCACGGTGCCCTTGAGCGCCTCGGGCGAGCCCCAGGCCGCTAGGCCGCCCGTGGCCAGCAGGTTGATGGTGAGGGCGAGCAGACCGTAAAAGGTCAGGTTGCGGCGGCCGACGCGGTCGATGAGGTACCACGACATGACGTTGCCGACGAGTGAGCACACCTGCTGCACGATCTGCAGCTTGAAGCTCAACTCGGTGCTGAAGCCCGCTAGCTGCATGTAGTAGGTGAAGTACGAGGCCGCGAAGACGACGCCCGACAGCATCTGGATGCACAGCGGCGCGATGCTCACCACGGTGCGCCGCAGGTTTGACCGCCGGAAGCACTCGGCGTAGGTCGCGCCCTCGGTCTCCTGCGACACCTCCTCCAGCGTCTGCCGGATCACGGCGAGCCGCTTCCGACCCTCCTCGCCCCTATGGCCCAGCTTGGCCAGATTGTGGAGCGCCTTGGCCTCTTGGCCCTTGGAGGCTAGCCACCAGGGGGATCTGGGGGTTGAAGATGAATTTGTCAGTCTCTGTCGTTGGGTGTTTGTGTGTGGAGCATAAGCTTTTTGTCGGCTGTTCTCGAGCCTCCTGATTCCTCCTTTTTCCTCTTTGTCTCTCTTCTCCCAACACGTACTCCACTTCGAAACCGCCACATGTAACCCCGACGCCGTTAAGATCGAAAGACAAAGCTCATACTTACTCGGGCATGAAAAAGACACCAATGGTGGCGAAAACGGCAAACCCATATTGCGCGCAGAATACCGCCCTGTATGCCCATCGGCTCGGGATTGTTCCCGTCTCGTTGACGATCAAGGCGGCGACCAGAGGACCCAGCGTGTACGACATGGCCGACAGGCAAGTGAAAATTCCTCGTAGGGCTAGCGGGGTGACCTGTACGGTGGATAGGGGCGGATGATGAGCTTCTACCCTTGACGTGAAGAGTAACGCCCTGGCCACCTGCCAACCCTAGATTTGTGCCTCTTTTGCTTACCTCTCCGATATATGTGACTGTCACAGACGCCAGAGCTCCGGTCGCGAAGCCATTCAAAAACTTGCCGCCGAAAAACATGGGGTTTGTCGTGGCGACAAACTCCATCGTGATTGCTGCATAGGTGATGACGAGGGCCATCATGATAACAGCTCGGCGCCCCAGCCAGTCGGCCAGAGCACCGCAACCCAGAGAGCCAATCACAGCGCTGTTCAGAGGTCGTGTCAGAGAAGCGATCCAACCATGACGGACCGCCTTTTGTCGCGTCGGCGAACTTGCGAGCACACTTGCCTCTGGAGGTTTGAAGGGGAACAAATGGATGGAAAAGAAAATGACGACTCACGATGCAACCGGGGCGCCGCTGAACGCGGCCTGCCACTCGGCGGGCAGGACGTAGCCGCCCTCGAAGGGCACGCCAAAGTCCTTGCGGAACTCGGGAATGCCCAGGATGTTGCCCGAGGCCTGGTTCTCGAAGCTGACCAGGAGCACGCACCAGACGGCGTAGAGACACCAGAAGCACGACACGGGGTAGTGACGCAGCGACGCGCGCTTGCCAACGTCGTGCTCCTCCTGGTTGCCCAGGTACGCGAGCTGCTTGTCCTCGAGCGACGAGCTGCCGCCGTCAACGTGGCGCGCCTCGCGGCCGCCGCCTTCGGCCTTGGCGTCGCCAGCCACAGCCATCCTCTATTTCTCTTCTTGGCAAAGGGAGTGTGTTGAATGGGCGCGGACGACGGTTCTTTGCAGTGAGCGAGCAACGACAGATGATTGATGGAGCAGAGGCCGCCTCAACTGCGCACCTAGGTAAAGCGACGCGTCGCAGACGCTCGTTCTTATAGTCTTCTACATCCCGGCCGGCCGCTCCACCGTCGCCGCCTTCTTCCCCGAGGCTGCAAGCCGGGCTCCTTGGCAGCTGGGCCCAGCGCTGGCATCCTCGGGCTCCCCAGGCAGGCAAGAACGCTGGAGAAAGGCCGAGCCGAGATCGCCCCGGTGTTTCTCCGGGGATTGCATATTTGCGGGGAAAACCGGGGCGGTGCGGGGAGAAGAGGCGATTTCGCGGGGGAATCGACACAAAAATGCCCCAAGCGGCGTCTGCGTCGGGAGAGAAGGCAGCGAAGCCTTGAGCGACGCTATTCCCTGGTCCTGGCCTTTGAGAGTTATGCTCATTTCCACCGATAGTGGCCCCTGAAACCCATCAAACCCCCAATTTTGTGTTCGGCGTCAGCCTCTTTGACATCCATGTGACTCAAGGGACTAGGAATCCTCGAGCTTGCCGAGCTCCGACGACATAGAAGAGTCAGCTCATGGCGAGGGCGATCATGTCACGTGGGTCTCTGCTGCCTCGGCAGGACGGTTTCTGGACTTGACCAGTGAGATGGGCAGGCTGCACGACGCAACGGTAACAATTTAGGGTCAGGCAGGTGTCACTCTGCGTACAATCTGATGCCAGGAAAAGTGCCTGTAGACATTGCACACATATATGCTCCACCTCGGACGCATTCCCTACTGCAAAAATCAGGCCTCACGCAGCAGGTCCGCAACCTCGTCTTGCCCATACTTGAGAGCAAACTCCAGCGGCGACAAGGTGGCGTTGTCCGTCCACATGGAGCACGTCGGCGCGGTCCTGTCGGCGCCCCTCTCAAGCAGCAGCCGCACCATGTCGGTCCTGCCGCCCCAGGCGGCGAAGTGGAGCGCGTTCTGCTGCCCGAAAAGCACCGCCTCGGTGAGGCCGCAGCAGGTTCGTTCCTGCTGCTGCGGGCGGCCGCCGTCGTCGCCCCGGTTCTGCAGGTGGTACGCGTCTACGGGCGCGCCCGCGTCCAGGAGGAAGCGCGCAACCTCGAGCCGGCCGTGCTCCGTGCCGCTAGAGGGCTTCGGGTTCTTGACGGGCGGCGAGATTTCGGCGTGAACCATGGATGCGTGCGCGACGAGCGAGCCGCCCGTCACAGACGCGCCGTGCTCTTCCACCAGCAGCCTCACCGTGGCCGGGGAGGCGTAGGCGGCGGCGAACTCCATGATGGTCCTCGAGGTTGCCGAGCCGCTGGGAGCGTTGGGGTCGGCACCGCGCGAGAGGCACCATGAGACTAGGTTTGGGTGTCTGATGAAAGCGCTTTAACAAGGGAGAAAAGATGATGTCAGTATTTTTTTTGTCACCACGGCCTCACAAACGAAATCCACCCACCCTAGAATGGGCGTGCCATCCCGGATAGGCTTGTTAATGTCCCAGCCCGCGTCCAGCAGGAGTCCCAGGACGCGTAGGTCCCCTTTTTCCCTCGCTTTGGCGGCGGCTTGTACTATGGCATTCTCGTTGGGCGCGATCCCGGCGCTCAGCAGGAAGCGCACCAGATCCTCATCGTCACCGTGGCAAGCCCAGCGCAGGGCGTTGGTTTCTTCGAGCCAGGCCAGGAGGTTGGGCTGCACTTTGTTCTCTCCAGTCTCCGTCGCCATCATCCACGGCGCCATCAGGTCTTGGACGTCGCTCAAGGGCACATGCCTAGCGCAGAGCTTATTGATCTCGCTGGCCGCATCGTCTAGGGTTTGCACCCGCCCGCTCAGCCCTGCCCTGTCTAGACGCACGAGCGGTGCCGGGCTGCTGCCGTCGGCGTGCTCGAAGCGGAGTAGCTTCCCAAAAAGGATATGGTGTGGCGTGTGCGCATTTCGGGGCGTCCCGATTTGGAAAATGCCTGCGAGTTGAGGTCTCCAGGTAGCGACCCAAAAGGCACAGCCGTAGATTCCCCGTCACTTCCACGGTGAACAAATCTCCAAGGGCGGCAGGTTGCCCGCTGCGCCGCCCAACAGCGCGGGGCTCGGATGCAGAAACCTTCTCCTCGGGCTCGAACAGGTGTATGCCGCTAATGAAGCTCTCCCTAGCAGTGGCAATTTCGTCCCCTCGCGGGAACACCAGGCGTGGCCCCCTATAATCAGCTTCATGTAAATATATTTGCCTGGAGGGGGCAAGGCCTGGATGAAGCCTAGGCAAACAAAGGGTTCGCCTTTCGATTCCGCTTGTGTAGGTAGGTGGCGTGGAGTTTGACATCTGGATTGGGGAGGGCAAGTGACAATGGCAAGGAGCAACTCGTTCATCAGGGTGTGGGAGTTTGGAGTTCAGGGGTCAGGCGCGGAAGGGAGCTTGATAGATTAGTTGTTTTAGTGATTTAAATCCGTGGCTTATCTTTTTTCAATGGTCAACTTGATGAACAAGGCCGCCCAGCCCACTTGCCCCCATGCCTACAAACCCTCTCAAGACTCCCCGGGCGCGTCGGCGTAGAGGTGGCAAACGTCAGTCTCGTCCACGATCTGGACCTTTATGCTTCCGTTGCGAGGGTCCGAAGACAGAACCAGGCCTTCCATGGCCTTCTCGAGAGGAAAGACGTGCGTGACGAGCTTTTTGAGATCTAGGATGCCACCTGCCATGCAGGCAATCCCCGCCGGCCACGTATCGCGGTATCTGTTGATGAACCGCAGGTCGATCTGGTAGAGATCGCAAGATGGTTAGCCAAGCCTTCGGACACAATCTCCACTTGCAAAGAAAGAATAATGAAAAGAGTGCTTACCTCGGCCAACGACAGGTGCATAAACGGCAAGTTGTTCATCACCTCCTTCCCGACCCCAATCACCACCACCACGCCTCCCCTCCTCGCCGTGAACGCGGCCGCACAGACGCTGCTCTCGACGCCGGTGCACTCGAGCACCGCCGGCGGCGCCGCGTACTCGTCCGCGTCGGCGCCGAACAGCCGCCTCACGGCGCGCCCGGTCTCCTCGGGCGCCGCCTTTGGGTCGACAAGGTACGTAACGCAGGTTGGCACCAGCTGCCGGGCGAACTCGAGCCGCGAGGCCTCGACGTCGGTGACGACCAGCGGGTGCGCGCCCGACGCCCGCGCCGCGGCCAGCGCGATGAGCCCGATGGGGCCGGCGCCGCACACGACGGCGCCGCGGCCCAGCTCGAGCCGCGCGGTGCGGATGCCGTGCAGCACGACGCTGAGCGGCTCGAGCAGCGCGCCCTCGGCGTACGAGATGCTGTCGGGCAGCTTGTGTAGCCACCGCGCCGGGTGCACCTTGTAGCGCTGCAGCGTTCCGTGGTAGGGGTATACGCCCGCGAACTGGACGTCTTCGCACAGGTTGTAACGGCCTTCTTGGCAGAGGAAGCAGTTGTTGCACGGCACGCCCGGCTCGACGGCAACCCGGTCGCCCGTCTTGAGGTTCGCCACGCCCTTGCCGCACTTGAGAACAACGCCGGCGGCCTCGTGGCCGAGGATGCAGTCGCCCTCGACCACCAGGGTGCCTATACAGCCCGATTTCCAGAAATGGACATCTGATCTGGAGCGAGGAAATTACACGATGACAATATCAGCAAAGGGAAACTCGACCGCATTTTGGCGTCCTGCACTTGCCCACAGATTCCAGTAGCCTTGACGTGGATGAGGACCTCCCCGGGCCCGGGAGACAGGACTGGTGCCTCAACCTGTTTTAGCTGGTGGTCTGCCGTCACCTGAAGCGAGGGGTTGGGCAGCAGGGCTGGGTCTTGTCTGGGAGGCTGAGCCATGGTGTGCTGAGGCCTTTGCAGGTGAACGGGGGTAGGGTTATGAGGAGAATAGTATAGGCGAATACTAACTCAGAATGTAGGTTTTGTCTGCCAGATTTGGCCATCAGCTATGCACTGCATGTCGAAGCCATATTTGTCCCAGCACTTTGGACTGGTCGTCTGCTGGAGCAGCGTCTTTCGCGGTCTGGTGGTTATGATTTCCAAATTGGGCAGGACCCCAAGTTCGCCGCGTCTAGACCCTGCCCCACATGTGGACCCCATCCCCGCCCACATTGGAATCCTTTGCCTCCTCATGACTGACTCTCCACCATCGCCTTTATGGCATCCCCCACAGCCTCGGCCCCGCCGCCGCCGCCGCCCTTCAGCTCCTTGTTGGTGGTCTGGATCATGATCCGCCTGTACGTCGTCAGCGCCGGCGTCCCGCTGTCCGTCACCTCCAGGATCAGATGCAGCAGCTGGCCCCTGGCCATGGGCTCGCGGCTGATGAGCTGCACGCAGCACTTCTCGGCCGGCGGCAGCGTCACCTCCACAACCCTGCCCTCGCCGTCCACCCTGCGGATGCCCAGCGGCTCGACCTCGAAGTGCGTCGCCCACTGCGTCGCGCTGGGCTCGCGGTAGTGCCACCACTTGAACGCCAGCCCGTCGTCGCCCTCGTCCGGGTCGTACGTCCTGCTCGCGTCCACCGTCAGGGTCGTGCCGGCCTCGGCCTCGAGCAGCACCGGCGCCGGCCCGGGGTCGTCCCCGATGTACACGACGGGCGCGTGGTTGGCGCCGCTAAAGTCTGGGGCCATGGTCCAGCGCACGCGCGCCGCAAAATCGTTTTGGAAGGCGTCGCGCCACCGCCAGATTGTGGCCTGGCTCGACGTGTGTCTGCGCCCGTCCTTGCCCACCACCACGTCGGCCTCGTCGGCGTAATGGCCGCTGGCCCGCTGCGCCCCGTCCACCAGTCCGTACCGCCCGCCCCAGGACCCATACTCGGGGTGCTCGGGCACACCCAGCCCGTTCTGAATCAGGTAGAGGAAGGTCGGCGTATCACCTTCGGGAATGAACATGTAGTCCGGGTACGCGCCGCCTAGGGGCCCAATTTGAATGTGCTCGCGTATCCACTCCTTGGTCACCTTGTCGAAGTCGGGCCCGCCCGAGTCGAAGCCGTAGTAGCGGTCGCCCGAGATGCCGGTCCAGGCCGCCATGCCGTACTGGTTCCAGGCGTGGACGGACGCTATGTAGAAGACGTCCGGGAACTGCGCCCGGATCCAGCCCGCGCTGTCGTCCTGGTCCGAGATGGCGTACACGCGCACCCGCGCCCGGAGCGCCGCGGCCTCGGCAGCCGGGCGGGTGTTGCGGATCGATAGGAGCGCCTGCGCGAGCACGTTGGCGCCGCCCCAGCATAGTACCCACAGGGGCCGGTCCAAGGCCGCCTCGATCCGGGACACGAGCAGCTTGGCGCCCTCGCTTATGGGGATGTCGTCGCCTACGGCTGTCATGCCATATACCTGACGCAAAACAGGTAAACAAGCTGTCAGATGATCTGGCCTTGACGAGAATGATGCAAGGTAGGTAGGCCCGCTTACAGGAGGCCCAGATCGCACGAGGCTGCGGACGTGTTCAGCGCTCGGATAGGGAAAGTTGGGGTGTGTGTGCTTGTTTAGGTTGTCCACAGCGCCGGCGTAGGCGTTGATAATCTTGATCATGTCCTGTGGACAGACTTTTGTCCTCATCCATGTCGACGTGCAGGCCACGAGGCCCTCTGTGTCGAACTGGTTGGAATAGAGCAGATAGCGGCAGAGGGACTCAGCATCATCGGGTTCGTTTGATATGTCCGAGATGATGAACACTCGCGGCTTGGACGGGTAGGTTTGTAGGCGGCTCGCGGTTGAAGCCATTTTGTGACAAGTTCGCGGCGTAGGCGCGAGAATCAGTTTGTGAGGGTTGCTTGGTGCGATCGCTGCTTCACAATCTTCAATTTTGGTACCGAGTTGTTGTCAATCTTAGCCCGAGCTCATCGTTTGACACACATGATATTACACTGGACCGGGTCTTCCTGGTAACATTACTACTACAATTTGTGCTGGTTTTTCCCGGGCAGACGAGGGGAATGCGGGGATGAGAGCCGAACTATTGGGGTCGCGGTGGAGAAAATTCAAGGGGGCCAAGGACAGAGCAAAATACCTGCCTCAACCCTTGGTATTGCCCTGTTCCCGGCGACGTCGGGCTATTGCCTGTTTGGGAGACTGGAAGCGCTTTCCGTGGGAACGAGGTGGGGGAATAATTCATCGAATCAACTGTGTTACTTTTTATATCTGAATGGCTTGGTCCCTGCTAATGTAGCTCCAGTCTAGATATTCATTTACAAATCCACAAACTCGCCGCGAAGGTACTCCCCGCTCTTCAGCCCGTTCAGATAGCCAAGGACCTTTTCGGAAAGAGGCTCGGTCTCGTAGCCAAAGTACTTGTAGGCGGCCGGCCCGGGCAGCGAGTGGCCGAAGCGGCGCAGGCAGACGCCCGCGTCCGCGTAGCGCTCCCAGCCCTGCGGCGCGTACGGCTCGATGACAAGGGCGGGGATCCCCGCGTCACCGTGCCGGCGCAGCGTCTCGCGCCGGTACCCGACCGGCTGCTCGTCGAACAGCCGCCAGCAGGGGAAGCTGACGACGCGCGCGCGCACCCCGTGCTTGGCCGCTAGCTCGGCCGCCACGTCTAGCGCTAGCGTCAGCTCGGCGCCCACGCCGAGCAGCGTCAGGTCCGCGTGAACGCCGTCGTCGTCGACCTCCTGGACCACGTACGCGCCCTTCTCCACGCCGTCCCGCCTGGTGCGCGGCGCCAGCTGCGGCAGCTTGTGGCGCGACGTGGACACTATCGAGGGCCGCGAGCGCTCGCGGATGGCCACCTCCCAAGCCCCGGCCGCCTCCTCGCTGTCGGCGGGCCGCATGTAGAGCAGGTTCGGAGTGGCGCGGAACAGGGTCGCCAGCTCTACGGGCTGGTGCGTCGGGCCGTCCTCGCCCATGCCGATCGAGTCGTGTGTGGCGGCGTGGATGACCTGCAGGCGCTGCAGCGCGCCCATGCGGACCGCGGGCGCGCCGTACAGATAGAACATGAAGAAGGACGACGTGACGGGCACGAACGTCCCCGGGTTGTAGGCCGCGATGCCGTTGGATATGGCGCACATGGCGTGCTCGCGGACGCCGTAGTGGATGTAGCGGCCCGTGTACGAGCCGTTGATGCCGCAGGCGGGCCGTACGTCTGGCTGTAATTGGTTTCGCCGGCGTTAGCGTGACACCATTGAAGACCCTCGTGCGCGCTGCTTACGTTTTGAAAGTCCTCTTTGCCATCCCACGCCATGTGTACCGACGGCGAGAGATCTGCGGTGCCGACGATAAAGGAGTTGAGCTCCTTGGCGATGGGGTTAAGAACGAGCCCCGAGGAGGCCCTCGTGGGCGTCGGCTTATCCGAGAACATGCCGGGGATGTGATCTCTCCAGTTAGCAGGAAGATTCCCCCGGACCCTCCGCCTGAACTCCAAGGCCAGATCGGGGTGCTCCGTCGCATACTGGTCGACGAGCGACCCCCACTCGGCCGCCAGCGCTTCGCCCCGTCGCGGCAGGTCGGAGAAGAAGTCGCGGACGGCCTCGCCAACGACAAAGTACTGGTCCGGATCGAACCCGTTTGCCCGCTTCATGTTGGCCACGTCCTCCTTCCCGAATGCTTGTCCGTGTGCGTCCGCCGTGCCCGCGACCGCGCTGCCAAGTCCAATGACTGTGCGCACATTGATAAAGGTCGGCTTTCCGTCCTGGGGCCGGCGCGAGTCCTCGAGTGCCTTGACCAGTCCCTCGACATCATAACATCCATCCTCCACATCGACGACGCGCCAGCCGCAGGCCCTCATCTTGGCGTTTACATCCTCCGAGTTTGTGAGGTCCACTGAGCCGTCGCAGGTGATCTGGTTGTTGTCGTATATGATGGTGAGGTTGTCGAGACGCAGATGCCCCGCCAGCGATATGGCCTCGAGGGCCACGCCCTCCTGAAGGCAGGCGTCGCCGATCATGCACCAGACGTGGTTCGAGACGACGGGAAAGTTCGGTCGGTTGTAGGTGGCGGCCAGGTTCTTGGTCGCGATGGCGAGGCCCACGGCGTTGGCGACGCCCTGCCCCAGGGGCCCCGTCGTGACCTCGATGCCCTCGTGCTCGATCTCTGGATGACCCGGACAGAGGGCGTCGACACGCTCCGAGTGGTAAGACTTGAGCTGATCGAATGTCATGGCCTTGTAGCCGCTGAGGTGGAGGAACATGTACTGGAAGATGCATGTGTGGCCTACATTGGACCCTCAGCATTGTCCATGCGCGGGCCCATTATACCAAAGTGACAGAAGGGCAGGAAACGTACCGTTGGACAGGACGAAGCGATCGCGATTGAAGTAGTCGGGGCTGTGAGGTGCATACTTCATGGCATATCTCCAAAGAGCTACGCCGATGGCGGCCATGCCTATGGCACCACTGGTGTGTGAGAAGTCGCGAATGTCAGTGAAATTCCCAAGTGACAAGACTGGCGAATTCTTGGCGCAGCCCTTGTCGCTTCCAAACAGCTGTTTCCTACCCCGGGTGACCACCGCCAAACTGCTGGCACAGGTCGGCGACAAGCAACCGGAGGGTCTTGAGGACTATGTCGTGATCCTTGGGCCGAATCGCCAACGTCTTGTTTGCGCCGTGTCCATCGCGGCCGGTGCCCGGTGGCGCTTCAGTCCTCCCCGGTGCCATTTCTCGGTTCGAAATCGTCTTGTAGACCCTAACTAGGCTGTTTCGGATCTAGAATCGCGCTTCCTGCGCGTGTGGCCGTCTGTCGTGAGGCGCTGGGTGTCAGGAACTTTCCATGAGGTCAAGACGACATTGACGAGCGGGAATGCCTATCCGACTGCGATAATACAGGCGCATGGAAAGCCACACAAGGTACCGCCGCTGTGCCTTCAATGCCTTCCCATGACTTAGCCATGACCGGCGATGGGATCCTTGGGCCGCGGCCAGGAGGTTGATCTGGGCGGTTGTTAGTACCCGATTAGGAATGTCCTCATCTTGGAAGACAATCAGGGCTGCGGGGTCACGCGCCCCACCTGTGTTGTGTCGTCAGTTTTGATGGACCGAGTCGGGTGTCAAGTCGCTGCTGCCAGACTTTCCCAAACACGCAAGTACAGCCCCGAAATCCAGCCATTTCCGAGCGCAAACGGCTGCATGGCCCAGCTGCCCCCTTCCCCGCCGCATTTCCATGCAAACACCGAGGGCCGTCCGTGTCGCGCATGAATGTTGATGGGACCGCCTCGGAGCCGGCCGGGGACGGCGCTGGCCCGAGACCGAAGCTGAAGCGAAGCCGTTCCGGGTGTCTAAAGTGCAGGATAAGGAGACGCAAGTGTAAGTCAGTCTTTAGCCAGGGCGGCTTCTGAAAATGACACGGCCGCAGCCATGACAATCAAGCGTATGTGGGCTAACTCGAGGCATCGCGCCGCCATGGTCTAGGCGATGGAGTAAAGCCACGCTGCGAGCGATGCGTCCGCAGCAACCTCGAGTGCAGCTACCCCAGCGGCGTCACATTCAAGGATGCAAACAATATTGGCATTAGCACCTCTCCGAGCACTGGAGCCAGCCATGCCGCATCGCCCGGCTCCTCCAGCTCTCCCTACCCGAGGCTGCAGGTCAGTGGCGCGTTCGACTGGGCCGGGGCAATGAGCCATGTCTGTACGATGCTGACAGACTTCTTTTTTTCAAGTTTCTGCAACCAGGAGTTAGAAGCCGTCGAAGGCAGAAATTGGGATCGCCCACCAGAGTAGCAGCTCCTCAGAAATCCCAGTCCATATTGGTCACACGGCAACAGCCATTAGAGCCCGAAACCGAGATCCTACGGCGATCCGAGAACCATGGGGTAGTTCACGAGCGCGAAATAATCACTAAAGAGAACTCAAGAGGAATCCCAAATGTTGTCTCACCAGCGAGCTCCCACCTGTTGGGAGAGTCCGGGTGTGAACTTCCGCCCGAGCAAGGCAACAGGACGAATGTCGAAGATGATGACGAAAGTACATCAAGTGGAAATCCAATGCCGGCATCATATACGCAGTCTCCTGCGGACGGCTATGAAACCGCGGTCAAGGTGCTTGTATCACTAGGCACTGGTAATGAACCCGAGTATCCTATCACAGTCCGATCAAGGTTCGCAGACGGCCACGCAGAAGTGGAAAGTCGGAGCCCTTGCCCTTTGCCATCTCAGGAATCGCGGCTCTCCTTTCTGTCGAGCGACGCGTTAGACGAGATGCAGACGCTGCAGCTTCTGACACGGTTTCGATATGTAGTTGCCCAATGGGTAAGGAATCCCCACCTCTCATACTCAATTAGGGCGACACACCCGCAAGCTGACGCCAGCACAGCTGGACCTCTGCGACCTGCACCAGACCTTCGGCATTGCCGTTCCCATCATGGCCGCGAGATCGCGACCAGTCCTCGACGCTATGGTGAGCATAGCCACCCTTTCCGGGTCCACGTCGGCAAGTATCGTGCACTGCTCCCGCGGGACACCGCCTTCACTCGAGGACATTGTAGCGGGCGCGCTAGATACCGCCCGCCACTTTGTCGAAGCCACGCCAACTTCATGGCGGGTGCATCTGGCGGAAGAAGACTTCATGCGCCCCGCTCTTGCGTCTTTTCACGACAACCGGATATGGACTCGAGCCATCTGTCTACGTCTGCGCCTGGGTAGGTGGTGTGCGTTTTTCGGTTCGAGAGCTGGTAGGGAGCTAACAAGAGCAACACAGCCCTTGCCTGCGCATTGGCGTCTAGCGGGGAACAAGAGATCCAAGGTGCTGCCATGGCTCGGCTCGACTCCCCGCTAGGTCTGGTAGGCCCAACAGACATCATGTTCGACTGGGCTTGCCGAGCAGTGGTGTTGTGTCTGAAAGCAGTCAATTTCTGCTCGGGAGCCTGTCAGTTTGACTTATCTCGCCCCCAGGCATGGTATGGGCTTGTCGAGGAGCTGGCGAGTTGGCATGCGACCCAGCCCAAGTCTTTCCGCCCATTGATCGATCTAGAATCCACCTCAGGGCCTGCGCCGCCACCGGAGAGCCTCTTCCCGGTCTTGTGCTTCACAAACGGCGCTGCCGTTCTCGGTAACCAACTGTACCACGGGGCGATGCTGCTTCTGCTGCGCAACAAGCCGCGTACAATGCCGCCACACTCGCTGCAGCTATTGGGTGCTGCTCAAAGCTCACAACTTTGGCATGCCCGCCGTGTGTGCGGTATTGCGATGCACAACTCACACGTTGCCTGGTGGGATCCGTGCCTCCTGGCAGTGGTCTATGTCGCAGCGAGCACGATGACCTACGCCCCGCAGCAGCAACAGGTTCTGGAGTGTCTTGAGCGTGTCGGGTACCTTACTGGGTGGCGGGCACAAACCTCGTATTTTTGCGGTGCGCTGGGTCGCGAGTGGGGGATGACAGCGGTCTAGGGGAGAAAGAAGGTTGCTGTGTTTACCGACATCCAAGACGAGCAAGTATCAGCCGGCATCGGTAGGGACTTTGCCTTGTCGGTTGAACTTCTGACTCCTGCCAGCTTGGTAGCCCCAGGCAGCTTCCAGGTCTGGAATCCGCCAGCATGTACCCCACCCCGTCGTTGCCTCGATGTTCCGAAGTAGCTTCACTATGACAGAGTGCTCAGTCGGGTGGCTGAGGAGCCGGCCAGCGATCCATAGCGGCTGGATAGCATTGTTGAGGCAACCTTGGTGTAGATTGGTCTGGGAGATTCCGCATACTCGTTTGGCGTGGTAAATCGCCGACCCCGCTAGTCCTGTCGGGCGTTCACCAGGATCATTGAACCGAGGCAACAGCCCCAGAAGGAGGATGCAGGCGGTGTGATACAGCTGGTTCGACGAGATAGCCGCCCAGTGCACGAAGAGGATGCGCGGGAACGGCGATGTCTCGATTGTCTGGATGGGGCACATCTCCAACGGGCGTTGGTCAAGCCACGCCTGGAGTTCAAGCCAGAGAGAGAGCCACCGTGCCCTGTAAACTTGGTCTGTACAACCATTGGTGTCCCCGAGCTCGACATAGCGGGTGCGCGCGGCGATGAGGCCGCACGCCTTGGAACAAAGAAACACGGAGTAGTTCGCACACATGTCGGGGCTTCCAAGACTCCGAAAGATGTCGCCCGCTCCCTGCAGCTCTGCGCCCGGCGGTAGCCAGCGATGGATAGGAACCAGTGTGTCCTCTAGCCCGTCAGATATCAGGGCTCCGCAGAGATCCATCCTGGCATAGCACCAGAATACAGCCTGAGGCAGTCCGCCGGTGAACCCATGGACTCCGAACGCTTCAAATAGGGCAGCACAACCTTCCAGATGTCTGCGCCAGTCTGGCGCACTTGCCGACATCATCTCGGTGACGCAAAGTACGGTGCAGACCGGAATGACAGCAGGGTCGCGGGCTTCGAGTAGAGGCCCGACGAGCCGGATAGCCTCCTGGTAAAGCTCGAGACTGTCGAATGAATGCCCGGCAGTGGCACTTGAGCGACTGCCGGTCGCGTCTCTCGCTCTCCTTGCCCGCGCAGCCTTGCGCTCCATGTGACGAGCAGACAATGCGAGGACCGAGTAGAGCAACGCGGGAGATGAACGTGCCAGAACAGGGACCTGGATGCCAAAGGCGCGCTCGCTATCGAACATGTCTAGCCAGGGAGCAATCTCGGACACATAGTTGGCCATATATTCAACGTGTCGACCCCGAGATAGTATTGCCGACGTCTGGGCCTGGAGATCGGCGACGTCATTTGGGATGTTGGGCTCTTGGAAGAGCAAGAAACGAGCCGGCGACGCTTCGCGGGTGCTGGCAGCAGGAGATCCCGTCTCTTCTGAGAGCAGCACAGTGTGGACGTGCTCTGCCTCGCCAACACTTGGCCTATCGTCCGGCGTGGCTTCTCTGGTAGGAGCAGCAGTCGCGGCAATTTTGAAGATCAGCGAGCGGAGTTCTTCTTGGAAAGGGAGATATCCCGGGTCCAGTACAAAATCGTCCAGAGTCCAAACGGCCGACGGAGACCAAAAGTCGGGTGCGTTCGTCGAGGCAGGTGTGCTGCCAGGTGGGGCAGTCGCCCTGGTTGAGGAGATTGCAGGTGAATCGTGAGGTTCTTCGCGGCCCGGGCTGAATGGACCGCCGAATGGAAGAGCGGGCGAAGACATGGCGAAAGCCTCTTCTGGTGAAACAGTTGTGGAGGGTGAGAGTGTGTGAGGAGTGTTGGGGGTGAAAAGTTACAGGCGCATGACCGCGGGAGCACGGTGCTAGTACCCACCACCGCACGTGGCAATGCTTTCTCTGCCCGTCAATCAACCTCGAGAGATGGCAAATATTCTCATATTCGCCGGGTATAGACTCTAATCTATCTATCTTCTATCATATGCTAAATGCAGGTACTGGAACAGACCAGAACATATGGTGGTAATCAAAATACTTCACCGCGACATGACTGCGCAATCTCCACTGTCCAGCGTCGTCGCGTAAGAAACGAAAATAACGAAAGCAAAGACTGCATAACAGCCGCCGGGCCTTCTCGAGCCCATGGTATCATTCACACCTTCTCTGATTCCTGCGTTTTCTTTCAGACATTCCTGTCACCCGCGGCGGATGCAGAGTTGCCGATCCCCGGCGCCGACGTGCCCTGCTCCTCGTCGCTGCCGCTTCCCCAATTCGAGACGCGCGGCTTCTCGTCCGAGGACGTGCGCTGGACGG
Source organism: Gaeumannomyces tritici R3-111a-1 (assembly GCF_000145635.1). NCBI lineage: Eukaryota > Fungi > Ascomycota > Sordariomycetes > Magnaporthales > Magnaporthaceae > Gaeumannomyces > Gaeumannomyces tritici. The sequence continues at coordinate 2,958,004 of NW_008804546.1, read as the reverse complement.
GCTGGGGCGCCTTCTCGCCGGCAGTGACACCAGCCGCGGCACCCTGCCGGATTAGGCCGTACTTGATGGACTGGCCCTCAACCTCCTCGGGCGCGAGGTAGGGCAGTTCGTACGCGGCCTTGACGTACGACATGTTGTCGGAGAAGCCCTTAGCGAAGATGATGTCGATCTCCTCGAGCGAGCGGCGCTTGGTCTCGGGGAAGAAGAAGTAGATAATGGGCACGAAGAGGCCGTTCATGATTGCGAAGAAGACGTAGGTGCCCCAGCTGATGTTGGCGATCATGATGGGCACCACCATGACGACAAGGAAGTTGAACAGCCAGTTGGTGCACGTGCTCACTGCGTTGGCCTTTGCGCGCGTCTTGATCGGGTTCACCTCGGCCGGGTAGAGCCACGGGAGAGGCAGCCACGTCGCGCCGAAGAAGGCGATGTAGGTGAACAGGCCGACGGCCGCGCCCTTGGCAGCCTCCTCGGTGCCGGGGATCAGGCACGCAAAGACGAGGACCATGGACAGGCACTGGCCCACGCTCCCGATGAGGAAGAGCAGCCGGCGGCCGGCGCGCTCGATGACGAACCAGGAGGTGGTGGCGAAGATTGCGTAGACGATCATGTTGACGCCGCCGAGCAGCAGCGCCATCTCGTGCGTCTCGTTGAGGCTCTTCTGGAACAGGATGGGGAAGTAGTAGATGACGGCGTTGCAGCCGCCGATCTGCTGCATGAGCTGCGACCCGGAGCCCAGCAGGACGCGCCGCAGATGCTGCGTCGGCCCGCCAGTGAGGAGCGCCTTGAAGGGCGTGCTCTTCTGGCCCGAGAAGCCCGAGGCCTTGATGCTGTCGACGATCAGGTCGCGCTCCTGGGCGGTCTCGGCCGAGTCGAGCTCGTAGCCCCTGAGGGCCGCGATGACGCGGTCCGCCTCCTCGACGCGGTCGTGGGTCAGCAGCCATCGGGGGGAGTCGGGCAGGAAGATCATGGGCACCGCCACTAGGAGGGCGAAGATGAGCTGGAAGGCGATCGGGAAGCGCCACACCAGGTCGTCCGGGCCGAAGCTTGCTCCGTAGTCGAGCCAATACGCGATGACAGTGCCGAACGCGATGGTGCCGCCCTGGATGCAAATAAGCAGGCCGCGGTTGGACGTTTTGCTGCACTCGGCCTGATATGTTGGAATCGTCGAGGTGTTGATACCGTTGCCCACGCCCATAACCGTTCTTCCGATGATGAACTGCGCCAACGGAGCTTGACTGGGCTTGAGTGTCAAGACCTGGATCACTACGCCGAATGCCATGATGATCGCACCAAGGATCATGGCCTTTCGCCTTCCCAGAAGATCGCCTATCCAAAGGATAAACATGGCTCCTGCTAAGCATCCGATCTCATAAATGGCTTCATTGGAGACATTCTTCGTTAGCACAACTCCTTCATACCTCCCCGGATCTGAAAAGGCACATGCCAGTCACGAAACCCTGCATCGTCGGGTTGTCCCGCGTCTCTGGAAAGTAGTCATTGAATGCGGGAGCTGAGATGATGCCGCTCATAACTCTGGGGAGCAGCAGCGAGCCATGTTAGCTCCACCTGGTCGATAGACATTGGCGTTTTCCAGAGCGAGAACTTACCCTTGGTCGTATCCGAACAACAGGAAGCCCGTCGTCGCGACGGCCGAGACGGTCACCGACAACGGGCGCCCAGTGAGGCCCATGAACCTGGGCGGCGCCATGTTTTCGTTGCAGGCTTGTTCCGAGTGATCCCTCCTGTCGTTTGCGCGGACTTGGGTATCCAGAACAGACAAGACCGAGGCCGGAATGTGTCGATGAATATTTTCGAGGGTCTTCCCCCAACGATCTACAATGGGGAGAGTCCCCTTATATACAGCTAGTGTGTTGGGTCGATCGTCCCCCCATCACCCTGATTTTTCTCCACCATATCCTCCGCCGTTTCCTGCTCAGGTTTCTTCATTGCTGCTTGTCTTGGCGTGTGTATCCAGTCCTCCACTAGCCTAGTGTGATGCCCTACGTAGCACTGTGAAGCAGGCAGGCCGAAGGCAATCTTCCGGGAATGCACGAGGGACTCGACTCGCGGCTCGACGGTTATGTCGCATCAAGGCCAAGATCTGATGTTCGGAGGAGATGAGGATCTCTGGATCTCTGGGTCCAACATATCAGATTTTCCTTTGGGCGATACAGTGACAGGGCAGGATGGGGGGCACTTTGCCAATGGTCGTCATACTGGGTCCCCTCAGTGGACGGAGGCTCCGTCGGCGACGTTGGGTGCCACTGTTAGTGGTTGGCAGCTGAGAGAATGCTTGTCAGGTTGGCCCCACCTCCAACGCGGCCCCAGTCCCACCACTGGGCAGGCCCAATAAGGTCATCCCGTGGACCCGGCCCCTTCGCGGAGCGGGAACCCCTCGGCTGCAGCGGCAAGCATGGTGGTAAGCTGCCGGTACTTGGTGCCCTGGCACACACAGCCTAAGATTGGCCGCCCGTGTCTTGGGCAAGTCTTGATAGCAGTCAAGAGTTGCGTGGCAGTGCGCAGGGCTGGGCGAGCACGAGTCGACAATTCCACTAAACTGCCCGCCACCAACCCCTCGACCACAACACGCCAGACCCTCGCACAAGCAAAGAGTGAGGGAGCACACGGAAGGATCGACGTAGGCAAAGCGCAAAGTTAGGTATACAGGGGGTGTGGGCAGCGAGCGAACTGTTCACACCGACGACACCCTCATGAATGATAGGATGTGACGCCCAAAAGCAGTGTATTCAACACAGTGGCCCCAACAGAAAAGGAAAGACGCACCGAAGCATGCATAGGGGTCTAATGCCGGCCCAGCAGCCCCCGCCATCTCACATGCTGTCCGAGGTAGGCCCGTGGAAGCGCAAATGCTGACGGAGTGATGCTGCACGCAGGCCACGAAGGAACGGATAAGGGGAAAGAAATTTCCCCCTATCTTGGGGTATCCGGCCATTCCATTTTATTCCCCACGCCGGAGGGATCATCTTTACGTCATTGCCAGTTTCCTGGACTGTGCAACTGGGGCGCGCTGCTTAGCCCAGATACCGGTCCTCACAACTCACATGCACATATGTTTGCCTAGAGGAAGAGAAATTCACACCTGATAACTATGGCTCCGGAGCATGACGGCGGAAGGAGGTGTGAGCTCGGCTGGCTTGACCGAGGTTTGCGGCGTGGCTCTGGGAGACCACTCACGAAAAAGAAAACGGCTAGGAGAAGAGAATATTAAGATCGATTCGATGCCAGCCCCAAAAAAAGAAAAGGAACTCCGGAACATGCTCGCCGAGTGATAATTTCCCAAAAAAAGACACAATTTAACTCCTACATGACTAGATATGCGGCCCGAACAACCCCGACGAAGACATTCCGCTATGCGGCATCTACAGCGGCCCACACTTGGGTGTGAAATAGGTGTATATGTACTGTGATGGGTAGTGGTGTATAGTGTTGTCGATTATCGTTATCGTGGTGTTTCGGCTCGGTGGAATGGACGAGAGTGCACACTTATAGGCGACGGTTGATGCGTCGTGGCACTGTTCAGTATCGAGGGCGGCACATGTGGAGAGTTTGGCGCCTCGACAAGGTACGCCATCTCGTCCGCCGTGCCAGGTAGCTGGTGAATGCCTGTTGAGTGTGGCGCCTCGTACACCTGGGGCTTGTCCTCGGCGGCGCCCCCGTACAGTGGCGGAAACCGCGGATGCATTGGGGAAGGCGTGGGCGACGAGAACACGGACGGATGGAGGAGATGGTGTTCGTCGGGCTTTGGGCGCGATGGTTGCGGTTCCTGGCGCTGGAAATTGTCTCTGAGGTCGGCCAGTTCGGCACGTGCGGCCGCCGCTTCCCGGCGCGCCTTTCGACACAGAAACAATGAGCCTATGAGCGCGCACGTGAGGGGAAGACACAGGCCAAGGCCAACGCCGAGACCGACCGTGGTCGCCAACCTCCTGTCCGAGTCCTCGACTTGTTCTCGGCCGGCTGCGGTGGCGGCAGCCAGGGCAGTCGCAAGCGCAGTGCCGTCAGGGGACGCAGTGGTCGTGACCGTCGCCGTGGCGGCGCCACCACGGGCGGCGGTGACGAAGGGTGGAGGGCCTCTCCCGGACCAACCCGGTGAGCCCCCACCACCACCAGAACTGGAGTCTGCGACGCATGTGCCGGCCTGCAGGATGCCGTTCTGCGAGAATGGGCGCTCGTCGCGAATCTGACCCATCGGCACGGTGAAGTTTCGGCTGCAGTCGTCGGTACGTGAGCCGCAGATCCAGTGGTCAGCGCTGCCCGAGCATTGGCGCAGCTCTGAGGCAGAGTCTTGCTGTTCGGTTGTGCACCATCGCGGGCAGAGATCGCTATTCCAGCTTTTATCGGTGCAGGAAACACGGGCTATTTGGTTGGATGTGGGATTCCAGCATAGACCGTTGCTCAGACAGGCTAAGTCCAGAAAAAATGATTGGGTCAGTGATGTCGTTTTAGATGCCGCTAAGTAGAATTCGGGCTGCAACAAGGATGCATTGGTGCTATTGGAGGGCCTCGGAGTGAGTATTATATCACCTACTTTGACTTGGTTCGCAGCAAGAGCTAGCAGCGCCGCTACCGCATGCGATTCCCCTTTCATGAATCTTGCCGCCTGGGAAAAAGCACTGCGTGTTGTTGTTTTGCTGGCCCTGTTGCCCTTGTACCACAACCGCCCGAACGAACAGGACGAAGAGGAGGAAGGCTTGCATGAGGCCGCCCCACAGAGGGAGAATGAGAAAGAAATAAGAGGAGAGATTTTGTGAAATATGTTTGGAGAGTTCGCACAAGGAATTGCGTGCAATATGTGCTTGAAGGAACGCTTGGCGCTCTAAAAGGTAGGAAGGATACGGATGCGGTAGGAGATGCGGTAGGATGAGTTCGGAGGCATAAACTCATCCTCTCGATGGCCGGGCCGTCCCTAGAGGTCTTGATATATACCATACTGGTGTGTGAAACGCGTCCTTCCGTCCCATCCATGGTGGGTGGCTAGGCCGCTTTGTGCGACCACGGCAGGTCAGCCAACGGCAGCATCTAACGTGCCGTGCCACAATAGAACCAGATTGTGCCCCTGCATTTGGTGGCGTTGGTGCTTCTTTCCCAAGAGTTCGATGCAGCTCGTGCCAAACGGGAGAGGGTGCGCAGTAGCGGCATCGCCTTGGGTGCATCCAACAACGGACCAGCCCCCTGTCAGGAACAGTGAGCAGGCCAAAATAAGCAGCCAGGGCAGTGTGGGGTTCGCAGGTTCGGGACCGCGCCGAAAATGATGCTCAGGGCCGCAAGATCACACGGCGAGATTGCAGCGACACAAGTATCTCGGGACCGACGCTGGGCCTCCCGGCTGCATGCTGCAGCAGCAAGCCGCCTTTATCCGGCTGGGCCAGCATCGCGCCCCACGCTTCGCCTCTCTGACGCCACACACACACGGGCCTGCGCCTGGTGGGAGGAGCGGGAGGCTCTCGCTCGTCTATTATAGCAGTTCATTCCACGACTGCTGACTATACCGGGAGGATCATGATGTGCCGGACGGGTGTTTGCTTTCGCAAGTCGTCGCACACGATCCGACACGCATGTAAGCGGCGAGTGTAGTGACCGCAAAAGCAAGCAGGAGGGATTGTGGCAAGAGGACGATGAAGATGGCCAAAAGACCCAGGCCAGGAAGGGTGGGGGGAGTTGAACTTTAGTGAAGGTTACTACCTAGATAGTGGTAGCTGACACAGGCGATCAATGTGCGCAGGCCGATGTATATAACGGCACCACACTGTTGGCGCTACTGGAAGCGCCCGTGAGGCTCAGCTTGGTGCGGGTTAGACGGTGGTGGTGGTGCCCGAATGCTACCCCAGAAAAACGACCCGGATCCGGGGTTCACTGAACGGGACCGTGAGCTATCGGTGCGGCATCAGGAAGGAGACTGCCAACATCACCGACTTGATAAATGGAATGCTCCTAGGGCGTTCTACACAGGCAGATGTCTCAGGCATAAGCATTAGCCATGTTTTGTTGGTTCTGGAAACACTGGCACTCCTAGTCAGGAGGGACATCAACGAACGCCGAGCGACGGCTCACGCCCACCGATACACCCACCTTCACCACAAAAAGAAGGGAGGGGAAAAATTGAAACATCAAAAAATAGAAGAAGAAAAAGATAAGAACAATGAATGCGATTCAAGTCCCAAGGTCCAGAAGGTTGGAGAAGGGTCATTGTGACGACAGACTCGACGAACACGCGTCTGATTCGTAGACATAAATGGAAGCTTTTGTTTACGAATCGGAGGCCGCGCCTTCTCCACAACACCACCATCACGTGGACAGTCAGGTGCCAGGCACTCAGCGGCGAACTGGAGGGAGGGTGGGGCCGTGCACGCGCCCTGCTGGTTGCGGCACGCTGCTTCTGGCGAATCGCTGCGGGCGAGGACAGCTGTTACTGGCTCCAGTGAATGGGCTCCACCTGGAGTCGAGAGGCCCAGCCCAGTGCCTCAACTTTTCGCCATGGATTTTCTCAAGGCACAAATCCAAACCTGAAGCTTCCCATTCAGTCTTTCGCACTCCGTTTACTTTCTAAACTACGCGCAAAATCCAAAAAATTCCAGCAAGCCTGCACAACTCTGTTCCAGACCTTTGACAGCGACCAAGCATCTTCGCCCTCACTGTCTCGCAACCCTCCCATCCACATTTGCCCTTCCGGAGACCCCTGTATCCGTCGCCATCATCGTCGCACGTTTTGCCGGGGCAAAATATCGCGATAAGTTTTAGCTCGGAAGCTTCTTTCTCAACACAGCCCCCGACTGCTGCTTCGCGTGTGCGTCCTGGTCCGCCCGCGCTGTGCCCCAGCGATTGCGAAGTTTCCGGCCCTTGTCGTGCTCACAGCCTGACTTCCATTACAGTTGCCAATCGGCCTTCACGAGCAACAGCATTCGAAATGCCCTCCCAACTCCCATCGAGCTTCGCATCAGCGGCCGCTGGCCAATCGAGCCGCGATTCTAGAGGCGGGCGTGACGGTCGCGGAGGTGGCAGCGGAGAGTGGTGTGTGCTTGCCTACCCCTTGAACGCGATGCGGCGGGGGTGTCGACCCCGTCATGGGGCCATCTAAACGCGCCTTCCCCGCAGGAGCCTCGAGCTAACGCGTGCCCGTTTGTGCTACTTCTAGGTCTCGGCGTGATGGTCGGTCGACCAACGGCACCATGACCTTCCGCCGCTCATCAACCACTCCTTTCAACAACCAGTCCACGTCGCAGCCACCCCCGCCAGCCGACGGCCCCGCACCCCAGGCACAGCCCACCCCGGCCGACGCCGTTCCTTTCGACGGATCTCTCCGGTATACTAAGGAGCAACTACTAGAGATCTACAAGGTGTCTGATACAGGTACTGCCGCCAACGTGGAGAGCTTGTTTGTCGCTGGCTGGACCCCAGCGCCTGTCAGCGGGAGCGCGGCCAGGAACTGGGGAAAGGGCAACGAGAGCCATGTTCCCCAAGACCCCAGCGTATGCTGGGACACCAGCGGCACGGTCAAGCCTATCGGTTTGCAGGATATGTCGGCTGAGGAGAAGGAGGTGCGTCATCGTCTTGTTCGTGTGATCCTTCGCAACCGCCATGTTGCCAAGAGGCTCACTCGTCGCATGGGTGCAGCCGGCGCTTTCTGGCTAACATTTCACCTTATCAACAGCTGTTCAACTCCGATGTCAACTCCACAATAAAGCCGCCACAGCAAAACAAGGACGGGCCCCATCAGGGGGGAGGCCTCAACGGACGCAAGGCATCCGTCTCTCATGGCAGCGCCTTTGTGACCTCGTCCCCCTCGACCGCATCGCGACCGGGAACTCGACGCCGAGAGACTGGCGACGCGAGCCCATTCCCCGTCGACGGTCTTGTCTCGCCGACCGGAAATCGATTCGCGCGCGGCGACTCGTCGTCATGGTTTGGTCGCCGGAGCCTCGAGGAAAAGGAGGACACGTTCGAGGAACCGGCGGAGGATCTGTCGGCTATCAATCGAGAGGCACCCCCTTCGCGATCGACCGGATTTGGGGCGCTTTCGCGCTCCAACACCGCCGGCACAACCGGCTCGGGCGCGTCTGGGTTTGCAAATTTGTGGGGTGCGCCCTCTGCGCCCGCGGCAGGTCCATCTGCCATGGGTAGCTTTGGCAACTTTTCGATGACGGCCTCTGCGATTGGCGACAAACGCTTCACGGGCGCACGAGAGAGCCGTCTCGCGCACCTGATACCCAAGGATAACGCTGCCTCCCCCGTGGATGGCTCTTCTTTTCCTCCAAAGGGAAACGAGGCCGCAGCAGCCGAGCCCGGCCGATCCTGGCGCCCGCGTCCTCGGACCGACACTGACCCGTTTGGAGAAGACAGCGGTAACCTCGGCTCCCTTCGCGAGGGCACTAGCCCGTCCCCTCAGCAGGTGGGGGGCCCGCGCGGAACCATCTTCGAAACCCCCGTGAAGGGCTCGGCGGGTGACTTCGGGATGTCGGGTCTGAACCTTGGTGGACAGAAGGAGGAAACGGGCACCCCCGAGACGAACCCCTACCGTAGCCCACCTGCCGAACGCGGAGACGATGAAGCGGGTGGCGGCGATTTTGGCCCAGGACATACTCATGGCCAAGGCGCGGATCAGCCCTCGGGGTTTGGCGCGATCGCCCGCGGATTCGCTGCAGCAAATATCGAGGGAAGTGCAGGTGATCGCAGCCAAACTTCGAGTGTTGGGGCGAACAAGGGCTTCCATCCCCTCAATACCCTGACGGGCTGGCCTTCTGGACTAACCTCGGGCACTCCTGACCGAGAGCGCTCCGGCTTCCCGAACCCGTTTGGCAACTCCATCTTCAGCCCCGACATTCAGTCTCCCGCAGGTGGGTTGTCAGGCATAGGCAACGTCTTTAGTCCCGCCAGCGCGGGTGGCTCGCTCCGTGGGGGCTCCAAGCTTGGATCACTATTTCCTGCCGCCATGCAGGCGCAGATGCAGGTGCCTGACCACGAGGGGCTCGCCGATCCTCTTGCGGATTTCCGGCAGGTGAACCCTTTGGGCGCCATTGGCCGCAGTGCTACCGGCCCCCAGCCCCGGGAGACGGACAGTCCACTGCGTGGTGGCCGCTCCGGCATGTTTGAGGAGCTCTTCCCAACATCTGATGCGGCCCGGGCCCAAGGCCTATTCTCCACAGCCGAGCCTTCCCAGGGTCTGACGTCCACCAGCCAGTCGCAGCCCTTCGCCGCTGTCACATCAACCCCGTCGTTCCCTGGTATGCATGCCCAGAGCGACACTCCCCCTTCGCAAACCCAAGCGCGGACAATGGTAATGCCCGATCGTATGAGGTGGGTGTACCTAGATCCCCAGGGAAGCACTCAAGGGCCTTTCACTGGCTTGGAGATGAATGATTGGTACAAGGCCAACTTCTTCACCCCTGACCTCAGAGTCAAGCGGATTGAAGACGACGACTTCGAGCCACTGGGCCAGCTCATCCGTCGCATCGGCAACTCCCGCGAGCCATTCCTCGTGCCTCAGATTGGCGTCGCCCATGGGCCGCCGTCGCAGGCTGGTCCCTTCTCGCAAGGTGACGCCCGCGGGGTCATTCCTCCCCTTGTGGGTGCGTTCCCGAGTTTCGGACGCACACTCACAGCCGAGGAACAGAACAATCTGGAGCGGCGCAAGCAGGAGGAGCAATTCTTGATGCACCGCCAGCGCGAGTTTATGGCCCAGCAGCAACAGGTGTTTACCAAGATGGCAATGCAGGGTGGTGCTCCAGGCGTCCTCCACCATCACTCGAGCGCTCACAGCCTGCAGAGTCAGCCTAGCTTCAGCAGCATGACGTCCCCCATTGGCATGCCTCCTCAAGCGACCATCGGCACCATTGGAGCCCCAGCCGTCGGACCCTCCTATTTCGATGGCACCACCCAGGGCCTCCCGCAGTCGGGTCTCACCGCTGCCCCGACGGATATCTTTCAAAATGATTTGAACGTCCAGGAGCGCCAGATGCTCGTGAACCTTCAAGGTGGCGCCGGTGTGCTCCCCAACATCCTCCAGTCTCAGCGCCTGGCTGCCGGCAATGTCACCTCTGCCCCCAGTAACCCTTCCCTGGACGCCAGCCTTCGCAGCCAGCTCCCTGGTGTTGATCAGCTCCAGCAGGACTCCCAGGGCTTTAGCGCTAGGCTGAAAGAGTTCCAGGAAATTCGCGCCCAGAGAGATGCCGAAGAGTCTGGGGAGCCCGCAGCAGCTACTGCGAAGCCCATTTCGCCCGATGAGGCTACTGCCGAGGAGACCGCAACCAAGGCATCGGCCCCGCAAGACGCGGCGCAGATCGCTGAAGAGGTTGCTAAAGCCCAACAGGATCAGAACAAGAAGGCCGCGGCTCAGGCGCAGGCTATGCTTTCCCTTACGCAGCAGGTTCAGAAGACACAAGCCGCTGCTGCCAAGCAGGCCCAGCCACTTGAAAGCGGCATTTTGATGCCATTCCCACCCCCTGCTGGCGCGCCGCTTGCTGCACCAACCGCCCAGAGGACCCGTTCAACACTGCCGGATCAGTTTGCTGTCAGCCGCTCCCACTCGGGCACTCCCGAGAGCGCTACTCAGACGGCCCCACCGCTTGCTCCTTGGGCCCGCGCCGAGCCCGAGCAGCAGAAGGGACCCAACTTCCGTGAGATCCAAGAGGCCGAGGCAAAGAAGTCCGCTCGCGCCGAGATTGCTGCCGCTGCCGCCCGCCGCGCGGTACTTGAGCAGGAGGCTGCTCTCGCCCGCGAGCGCGAAAAGACGGCCGTGAGTGGCGCTGCTCCCATTCTTCCGACCTCGAGCACATGGGGCAGCGGCTCTCCCGTAACCCCTTCAGCTTCTGCCAGCGCCTGGGCTAAACCTGCCGCCGGTGGAGCCAAGGGCGGCAACGCTACTCCCATCACGGGGCCTACGGCCGCTGCGACCAATGCTGAGAGGAAGAAGACCCTGGCCGAGATTCAGCGCGAGGAGGAGGTTCGTAAGCAACGTCTCGCCAAGGCCCAGGAGCAGGCCGCCGCCGCCACCGCGGCGGCTATCATCAACAACAACAATATGGGCAAGCGCTATGCCGATTTGGCCAGCAAGGTTGGCCAGCCTGGCGGAGCCCCGGTGAGCGCTGCGGCTGCCGTTGCGGGCGGACCCCCGGGCGCTGGCTGGGCAACGGTTGGCGCGGGTGGAAAGGTCAAGGTGCCCACTGGTCCTTCGGGGCAGCAGCAGGCCGTCCGTACTGCCAGCTCTGGGGCCGCCAAGCCTGCTACCACTGTGGTGGCCACCAAACCTGTCCTCTCTCGACCCAGCGTGACGCCTGCCGCTAAGCCTGATACACTCGGTGCTGCCATGGAAGAGTTCAACAAGTGGCTTCGCCGTGAGCTGGGCCGCGGCATCGCCAGCGGAATTGACAGTAGGTTGCATCCTTGCTGCCCTGCCGACTTTCGCTTTGTCATGTTCTCATCCCCTCGCTAACAACGTGCCCCGCAGTCGATACCTTTGCCTCGACATTGCTTGTACTCCCGCTCGACCAAACACTCATCTCCGATGCGGTGTATGCCAGCTCCACGACCATGGACGGCCGCCACTTCGCCGAGGAGTTTGTTCGGCGCAAGAAGCTTGCCGACAAGGGGGTGGTAGAGAAGCAGCCCGCGGGCGGTCGCGGCGGTGCCAGTGGCCCTGGAGCTTCGTCGGCTACCAACTCTGATAAGGGCTGGAGTGAGGTCGCCAAGAAGAGCAGCGGTGGCGCTGCTGCAACCAACGGCGGCAACACAGGCAGCGAGGGCGCCATTCAGGGCGCCGGGTTCAAGGTGGTGCCCGGCCGCAAGCGTGGCAAGAAATAATCTAGTCGCTCGAGATCTGCGTTGACGGTTTGTATACTTGGCGGCTCAGGGGCATGCACGGAACACGGTTGGTGAGCTTTTTGCGCCAAAGTACCACCCAAAACATCTGTCTCCTCTCGTCACTACCGCTTGATACACCGTCATGCTAGCAATAGAGCTTCGAGTTCTCACGTCCTGCCCTGTAACCCTGTCGGTTTTGACATATGTAGCAAGCAAGTTTTTGTCATAACATCATCTGAGGAGCCCGCTATCATGATTCACTGTGCGTTTGGATCCCTTGTCTACCCAGGTACGTAGCTGGTGTTGTGCTTCTGGAGCAGCACGGAACGAAGAGAATGCTCTCGATAGAAAAAAAAAAGGAAAGAAATAGCAGCGAGCGGTTTGAGAAATTAGAAGCGTGTATAAGCTGGCTGTGAAGTAGCCTGCTGGGCGCTTACGCTCCCACACAGGAATTACTCTAGTGGGCTGTGGCGCATTAATTGGAGGCATGGTCTTGGCTTGAGAATTGCCCGGTTTGGAGTTGCGAAGCCGCTTTTTGCATGTACCCTAAGACGATAGTAGTCGGAGGCGCTGCCGACACGTTCTCCGGATCGTGCCATCTATCGGCGTTGCCCGGGTTTGATGACTTGCCTGATGCGCCCTGTGGCGGCCTGATTGACGCTTGAGAATCCTCCCACGCGGGAAACGAAAACTGGTCCAGAAAGATCCAGGATGGGAAGAAATCCCTGCCGACAAAGACCCCAAGAGGCGGTTGTGCTGCTTGGGCATGC